>NW_006441955.1:29067170-29078136 GCF_000325575.1 Pteropus alecto | reverse complement strand
GTAGACTGTGCTGACTGGAAGCCCCTCCTCAGTGTCAGCTTTGACAGAGTAAAAGGGGACTCCCTAAGCTCCTTGTGTTCTTAAAAGACTGCCTTTCCCCCAAGATTTCACATTGACGCGGCACAATCAGGAGGATTTGGGGCCATAGAGCTTCTTTCACTCATGGTGAGACATTCTCTCCTGGCCTTAATACCATCGGCAGTAGTGATGAGAGCACACTTCCTTTCACCCCACCTCCAGCCAACTCTCTCTATCAGAGAGGCGAATTCCATCACCCTAAGAGATTTCATTAGGATTAATCTCTACATTCTTCTATACTTCAGTAACCACGCTAAATCCAAAGCTTCCAAATTATCCCTCATCACCTAAACTCTCCCATAAAGTTCTGTATTTCTCCAGTATGCCCAACTGCAAGTATTTTCCAACCACCTCCCTCAAACCAAACCCTTATATCGTGTCTGGAACTGCATCATTTAATGATAGTTTTCTAGATAAATTTTAATTTGTGTGCATGACAGATAAAAATTAATGAATTTCTCATTATTCATTTTATTTCTAGTACCATGTAAAATGACTGGCATAGTAGATGGTCAGGGATTATCTGTGTAGTTGCCTTAATTCTTACACTGTAATAGCTTCTTTTAAACAAGTCGATTTATCTGATTTTGTTGTAGACGAATTTATCCTCCTGAAGATAAAACGCTTCTTGAAAAGTATGAAAATTTATTGGCTGCTGCCTTTCAGACCTTCCTTTCAGGAAGAGCAGCTTCATTCCAGCGAGAGCTGAACAATCCTTTGAAAAAGATGAAGGTAAAGGAATAAGTGTTTATAAAGGGAGAAAGCAATTAAGCCAAACAATATCTTTAAAAACAACCTACCTTAGTCCCACTTATAAAAACATTTTACTTTTAAGATGCACTTCCCTTCCAGTTTAACAATTGGTAACATTTCATGACGAACCAAGTAATTTAAAAAACAACATGTCTAACAGACAAATTATGCAGGAGAGAATGTTGATATTATCTTGTAATATCAACCTAACGTAAGAGATGTGTATACGTAACTGAATTAAAAAATCCATTGAATTTACCAAGTGGTTTGTGATATTCTCATTATTTGTATTGTAACTAACATTATGTAGTATTTTTTTCATGATACTGCATAGACCTGACATACGAGAAGTAGTGAGAACACACATACACGTAAACCTTCCCCCCCTCCAACACACACAGTAATCTTTTCACCTTACTAAAAGGTCTATCAGTTATCTATTGCAAAATAGTAACCACTTCATTTATTTGCTCATTATTTTACACTCTTGGCTGGGCTCACTTCAGTGGTTCTTCTGCTTGTCTTGCTTGGAATGAATCGGATATGATTTATCTGAAAGGTCAATTGGGACTGTAAATCTGGGATGGCTTTATTCATATGTTCAGTGCCTCAGATGGGATAGCTGGAATATCTGGGGAGTTGGCTGGGTGTCTCTTTCTCTCTACTGGTCTCTCAGAAGTGTAGTCAGATCTCTTAATATGGTAGCTTGATGTTCTGAAAGGGAGAATTTCAAGAGGACAAGCTCAGTGTGCAAGTGCTAATCAAGCCTTAGCTTGCATCATGCTTACTAATGTCTCATTGGGCAAATAACTTTATGTGGACTTGTAAAAATTGTTTGTACTTTATATTACTTGACATCTCTCTACAGTGATATACCCCGGGTATCTTGGCTCTCCTGTTATATTGGGTGATTTAAAAATCATGATAAATATTATCTTTTCACTCAGAGTCTGCAGCATAAGGGTATAAAGCTACTTTTAAGCAGGCTAGACCTGAGAGACAGAAGCAGAAGGAACATTGTTTACCTTAATGCTCTTTTCCTCCAGATATCCCTCCTTCAACATATGTAAAGGTTTTACCATTATAATTATGTTCTGTAAACCTTTTATTTTTCTTGACTCCAGTAGTGAGAGACCTTTGTTCATTTTTTTCTTCAGATGTTCATGTTATTTCTCTCTCCTGTGAATAAAGGATCTGTTCCATCTTTCCATTACTCTGCTCTCCCACCTCTACTTTTTCTGCTAAAAAACTTAGGGATTTTGGAGCCAGACCTAAATCCAAATTTCCTCAACACTAAAATGGTGGTATTAGATCTATACTTGTCAGATTGGTTGTGAAAATAAAATCAAGATTAATTAAGATAGTCTATTAAAGTACTTGACACATAATAAATAGGCTTCAAACCTAATTCCCTTCTCTCTACTGTTCAAAATTTAATTTAAATGTCAGCACTTCGCCTGCATTGTTCCATTGGCCTGCAAGACTGTTCTTATACAAATATCACAGTCTTCTCTTCTGCTGCCTTGTAGTTAAGTATTGAAGTCAGGTAGTGTAAGCCCTTCAATTTGTTGTTTTTTTTTTTTCCAAACTCTTTTGTATTTTCTAGGTCTTTTTACATTTCCATGTAAATTTTAGAATCAGCTTGAGAATTAAAATAAACAGGTTGCTGGGATTTTAATTGGGGCTGTGGGGAATCTGTAAAACAATTTCCGGAGAATTAACAATACTGAGTCTTCTGATCCATTAATGTGGTATATCTCTCCATTTACTTGAGTCTAATTACTCAGTTATGTTTGCAGTTTTTGGCATGTAGTTCTAGCACAGCTTTTACTAACTTTATTCTTAGTCGATATTTTTGCTACTATTGCCAATAAATACTTTAAAATTTTTTTCTTTTTTTTTGGTTTGTTGCCAGGATGTAAATATCTGATTATTTTTGTATATTGCCTTTGTATCTAGCAATTTTTATATACTGTATTTTTATTAATTGTCATTTCAAATTATTTTCTGATGTTTATTTTGGTTATTTAAAAGTTTGTTCCTTAATTTCCATGCATTAAAATTTGTGATTTTCTTTTGTTAGGGATTTCTACTTTAGTCTATTACTCTTAGAAAACAAATACTGATTTTAATTTAGTAAAATGAATTGAGATTTGCTTTATATCTCAGTGTAGTACTTATTTTACCGAATGTTCCAAGTCTCCTTGGAAATAATATATATACTACAGGTGTTGGTTATAGAGCTTTATTCATGTCATTTAAGTAAATTTGACTATTAGTGTTGTTCAAATATTCTGTATCCTTTTTGATTTTTTTGGCCTACTTGATGTAGCAATTACTGAGAGAGATTTGTTAAAACTCCCATCTGTGATTGTGGATTTAGTTCTATCAATTTTTGTTTCATATACTTTGAAGTTATGAAGGTGTCTTCCTAATGAATTCACCTTCTCTATTTCATCATTATGAAATGTGTATCTTTCTCTTGGATAATATTCTTTGTCTTAATATTTACTTTGTAGGATTAATATAGCCATCCTAGTTTCTTTCTTATGATTACTGTTGGAATGACATTTTTTTCTATCCATTTATTTTCAACTTGTCTGTATTCTTATAATATCTCTGGTAAATAACATATAATTGGGTCATATTTGTTTTAAAATCCAGTCTGACTATGTGTCTTTTTTCTTTTACACAATTACTATAACTGGGTTTACATCTGCCTCTTGCTCTTTTTTTTCCTAACCCATCTGTTTATTATTCCTTTTTTGCTTCTTTTCTTTATTCTTTTGGACAATAGACACATCAGAGTCTACCTACAGAGTGGGAAAATATTTTTGCAAATATTTTTGCAAATATTTTTGCATATATAGAATAAAGGGTTAGTGGCCAAATATATAAAGAATTCATACAACTCAGTAACAACAACAGAACAGAGCAACCATGTGATTAAAAAATGTACAGAGGAATTTAATAGACATTTTTCCAAAGAAGACTTTCAAATGACCAACAGGTATATGAAAAGATGCTCCACATCACTAATCATTAGGGAAATGCAAATTAAAACTACAATGGCATATCACTTTACATTCATTAGAATGGCTATTATCAAGAAGATGAGATAACAAGTATTGGCAAGGATGTGGAAAAAGGGAACCCTTGTACACATGATGGGAATGTAAATTGGTTTAGCCATTGTGGGAAACAACAACCTAAGTGCCTGTCAGTGGATGAATGGATATAGATGATATGGTATATACATACAGTGGAGTATTATTCTGTAATGAGAAGAAAGGAAATCCTGCCATTTGCAACAACATAGATGGACCTTGAGGGCATTGTGCTAAGTGAGATAAGTCAAGCAGAGAAAGAAAAACACTATATGATATCATTTATGTGTGGAATTAAAAAAAAAACTTGTAAAAAATAGTAAAATTATGATGGCCACATGCTGGTTGGTGGTGTATAAGAAAGGGACAGATGTTATTTAAGGCTACAAACTTGAAACTAGTAGTAAGTAAATCCTAGAGATCTAATGCACTGTATTACAGTGAATATAGACAATGATGTTGCATTATAATCAATAAACTTGCTAAGAGACTAGGTCTTCATTATTCCCACCACAAAAAAAGAAATGATAATTATAGGGCTTGATAGAGGAGATAATTATCACTGCAATGGCAATCATATTACAATATATAATGCATCAAATCAATATGTTATACCCCTTCAATTAACACAATGTTATATGTCAAATATATTTCAATTAAAAGTAAAATTAAAATAAGAAAAGTTGAACTGAGTCCAGGCTGGGTTGTAGTAGTTTTTAGCTTATCTCTGGTTTCAGATATGATGAGAGTGAAATCTGTTAAGTGTTTGTCACAGGCCTCATTCTCTATTGGTATCTAAGAACTGTTAAGACTACAGAGAAGTATTTCTGGCTTTCCAGCCATGCCTTCATCTTCCTAGACCATTTCTTACTCACTCTTTGGGGCTCCTCTAGATGTCACACTAGCCCACATGACCATGGAAAGCTCGACTGGATTCTCTTAATTCCAGCAGAATCTCTCTGTCTATTCTAGACCTGATCTTTGCCCATCAGTGTCCAGACTTGACCCCAGGGTAGAAAGTGGGCCACTCATCTCTGCTATCCTAGCAAGAAAATTTTTCTCTCTGGTATTTAGTTCCTTTATATTGTTTTTTTTTTTTTTTTTTTAATTCACAGCTTTCTGATGTAAAAATATAATTATTCAGTTTATCTGTCTTTTTCTAGCTGTTATGATGAAAGTATTGTCTATTATGACTTTCTCCTAATCAGAAGCAGAACTACATGAATTTCTTTTTAACTATCTTGTGCCTCGGAATTTATCGTAGGCTTATTATTTAATCACTTTATAACAAGAGTTTTTTGGTATTTTAATAATGAAACTTTCTTAGATTGGTATAAAGAGTAACTTATTTTACAAATTTCAATTGCACAGTGAGATTTTTAGTTTCTTCAGAAACCTTTTTAAAGAGACACTGAAATATAAATCATATAAGTAAAGATGTGTTTTTATAGGTTGAATAAATAGCTCAATTAAAAAGTTGATTATTCTTTTAGTATAGGTGTTAAACATTCCTATTGATCCAGTTTGCTCAACATTCACTTGGATGTTACTTTCTATAACTTTTCTCTTTGGCTTTAAAATGACCCTTAAAGAAGATAAAAGAAGGTATTAACCCTATAGAATGAAAACTTTTCATAAAGTTCAAAAGATACCCTTGTGTAGTAAAATTTTGAGTTTCATTAAATTGTGCCCATTAATCAAATACTAACATTAACTATTTAGCTAATCCTCATTTTTCTATCTTAAGTCATAATATTGTTTTGCACTAACCAATATAGAAATGATTCATGAAATTGTGGTCTAGAAAATTAGAATGACTTTTAGAAATTTTAAAGTATCTAACAGGCTAATTTATTGAATTATTATACTGTAAGATTTTAATAGTGTACTAGAACATAAGGGTAAATTTGTTTATGATAATACATAATAGATTTTAGCTATGTGTTATTTATATTGTCAGATTTTAGTGAAAGTTACTTCAAGAGAGTTTGCCATGACCCTTTATTACTTACTTGATCTGAGCAACCTTCATTAAATAGTTTCAGAACTCTCTGTTGTACACTATTTTATGGAGATTGATGAACTCAGAAAAATTCTGGAGTCCATTAGTGATCACAGTTTTAATTACATATCTCTTTAAGGAGGAAGATATTTTGGATCTTCTGGAACAATGTGAAATTGATGATGAAAAGTTGATGGGCAAATCTGCCAAGCCTCGAGGACCAAAGGTGCAGTACCTCTACCTTTCTTAGTTCAAAGTAGTTGCTACTAAGTATAGTTTGTTTTCGCTTTATATTTTTCACTATAACAATGACTGATGCCACCTCAGGGGCATCCACTGCCCTCTCTTTACATCACTTTATATCTCTAGTACCCAGTACCTTTCAAGGAACTATAGGGATTATGTATCCAGTACATATAGACTTGGGAAGATGATATTATCTCACACACTTAGAAGTTCTGTTTTGTTTCGTTAGTTTCCCTCATTTGTTGGATTCTTTTTCTAATCCCCCAATGAGTCCGGGCCAAGAGGGACCCAGAACCAGTACCTCTATTCTGTACCCGGAATTACATTTTCCTCATATCTCTAGACATATAATTATCAGAGAAGTGTAGCATTATAGATAAGGCAAATCATTACTCTAAAAATCCTTATAAGGAGCCCCATCTTTCTCTGACTCAGCAACATTGAAATTGTGAATTTTTAAGATAAATAACAAGCTGCCATGGAGACAAAAATCGGCAGATGTTTGCTTTACCTTCATCTGCTTTGTGGCGGTGACATCCGTATATTCTTTTGACATAAGTAAAAATTCTTGCTGGTAGAGTAGGGAGGAGTCGAATTTGTAAAATCTTGGAAACATTTTTCATTCTGCTCTTTTTACTTTAGGTTTCAGCAATACTAAGCTATCTCTATGTCTTTATACACATCATCCTTTTTCAGTGCCTCTGGAATTCCTGCCTATATTTAAGAAATCATTTATTTGGTGCTTGATTAATTAGAAACCCTCTCCTGATCCAGCTGAAATGCTGTTGCCTTTGTGAATTATTCCTCATTCCCTCAGTTAAGTTTAGATCTTCCTCCTTCTCCTCTTCCTCCTGCTTTACCGCAAATAACACTTTTATAGAGCAGTTGTGACAAATAATTGCTTGCATGTTTGTCTTAGTATGAGCTTATATGTTCCTTGAGGGTAGGAAATATATTTTCACCTTTACATCTCTAGTACCTAGCACAGCATATGGCACTTAGTAGGTTCTCAAAAACCATTAGATAAATTTGTTGAATATGTCTGCAAGGACCTCATTGGCTAGTGGAAAAGCCGATAGGTGAACCAAAAACCAGAGTATATGATGGCAAATACTGTAATAAAGGGAGTGGAAATGCTGGAGCAGTATAGAGAAGAAAGGGATTGGTAGACTATAGATGGCTTCATAAATGCATTTTGAACCAGGTCTTGAAAAATGAGTAGTGCTATAAACATTTAAGTTGAGTGGGAAGACGTTCAGGGAGAGGGGACATTAAAGACAAAGACATGGAACAGTGATACTGCTTAGGGTGTTAGAGAAACATGAAGAATTTGGTATGACACAAGTGGAAGATTCTCAGAGAGTAAAACGGTGCATGATGAACCTGACAAAAGAAATGTAATTGGTTGAGACCGGAGACCTTGGATGTCAGGCACTGTTCTTTTGAACTATATGCTCCATATTGAAGAATTGTGGAAGATGTCATTGGTATGCCTTCAAAACAAATATATTTTAGAGCATCTGTACAAGTGAATACCTTCGTGAATCATTGCTTCATTTTTGAAAATTCTGGGAAGTTTCTGAGATTTATATATTAATTATTGCAGTTTGGAAAACCAGATGTGAGACAGTTTGGGGGCATAGTGTACATGATAGAATGGCAAATGTGAAAACTCTGAAGAGGACTTTTACTGTGTTATATTTTCCTTTGCTTCATCAAATAAGAGTTATTCAAATAAAAAATGTAACCTCCTGGAGGCCACAATCTACACTGTGTATTTTTTTCAAACCCCCTTATTCCAGGCAAGTAGTAGGATCTAGCAATGCATTTGTTGAAATAAAATGAATCAATTAGTTCCTGTAGTTATTAATGCCAGCAATATTTAAAAGTAGTCGAAAGTCAAGTCATCTGTCTGAAGAAAAAGGGTTTTTATAACTTTTAACTTTATATACATCGAGAGTCTGGAGTGAGCCAAACTTCAAAGCGGACTTTCTTTTTCAGAGAGATGATATCAGTACCAAACACTGATTTTCAGTGTCTTTACTGGTAGAAAAATAACTGAAGATAATCGAGGTTAAACGAAACTTATACTAGGAGAAATAATAACTTTTCACTTATTTGAGAATCTAAGAAATATTAACCATAAAAATAATAAAACACCACAAAAAGTATTAGCGTTATTCTTTTTCTTCAGCTGAGTGATAGGTACATGGTTATTTGTTTTATTATTATTTATACTGTTAATATTTTATTTATGACCCAGTTAATAATAAAATTGGACATAAAAGTAAGTAGTATGGTTTGTGTCATAACTCAATGCCAGTTTAAAGTTCCATTTTGTAGTGAAGGCATTCTATAACTACAGAGTTTAGAGTTTATGCTGCTGTGACTTTTATTAATTATTGCTTGAACAGTATTGGTCATAAAATCCCAAATGAATGTGTAATGCAAAGGTTCAGCTATCTATTTCCTCTTGTGACTCTTTATAGAGTCAAATAACTCATTATGTAGTCAAGCTCTGTAAGAACAATTAAAGCTTTTTGCCTACATGAAGGAAGGCTGATTGTGCCACTGTTTCTTTTGGGTATGCTAGACTTCTGAAGAAACATCCTTCCTCTAGAATTAGTATTTCCGGAGACTGTCAAAATGTTTGATGATTGTGTTACTGGCAAATGTAATGCATATCCCTTGGAATATTGTTAGTGCTCAGTAAATATTAGACTATCAAAAAGAGAACATACTTTTAAACACAAGTTTGTACCTTAGTGTATTAAACTGCTTTCCTGCTTTGGTTATTTTTCTTCCTTGGCAAAGGCAGTAACTTTAAGATCACGCTTTGGCTTACTTTGTATTCTAGGCACTTCATGAAATGCTATTCCTCTCTTTACCTTTCATCCTACACTGTTACATGAGAGGATATACCTTATTCCAGTGAAATCTCGTGGTAACTGAGGATTTCATTATGGTGTATGCCAACATCAAAACATTTTCGTTTGATTTAACAGAGAACAAGAAACTTGTATACAACTGCGGGAACTTTTCCCAGCAGGAACAAGAGGCATATGGTGTGTGTAATAAATAATCTCTTAAAATGACTAAGTTACAAAACTGTCTTGTTTGTGGTTGTGCACATTCTTTCTGAAGTCAAGCTGTCCCACGTTCCTTATCTTTTATTCCTTCAGCTGGCATCATTGGAAACATTGATTGGGAGGTTGGAGACACGTGATTCTAATGGAGATATTCGAACATAATTGCACGGCATTTTGAATCTACAGAGTTACCCTTCTGCATGGCACTAATCCTCTTTAAAATTTCATGCCATGCTGATTTTTATTATATATTTTTATTATATTACTTTTTAAAATGTAGAATGGGCGATGAAAAGCAATGTCCCATTATGGCTAGACTCTATGTGTCATAGTTAGCAGTCTTCTGAGAAAAAATATATGAGTTTTTCATAACCAATTTGGAAAGTAGATAATTAATGAAAATTTTTTGTTTGTAAATATGCTCACAGCAAATTATACAGATGAGGAATACCTTCTTTTTTGCACATTATTTGAGTAAATAAGATCATAGGCTTCTGTTTTAAGATGTGGCCTTTCTGTACTTATAGTGGTTTATCTAACTTAGAGTGATTTATCTTACTTTACTTATCGTGATTTATCTGGCTCTTGCTTTCTTATTCGTTTCGCCTACTTTTTCCCTCCCTTCCCCACCTTCTCTCCTCTTCTCATCTCTTTTCTCTCTCTCACAAGCATGCATGAGCGCACACACACACACACAAACATGCACATTTATTGAATGACTCTGAACACTAATGATACAACAAAGGTACATCTCTGAGTCTTGATGAGTAATGAGTAATTTCTCTGCATAAAATGAAGAAAAGCCGATTAGGTTTCCGATTTTTATATTTTTATCTCAAATAATTTTTCTTTATTTTTATTTTTATTTTTTATAGTACTCTGGTCCTTTATTTGAATTGTATAGAAATAGCATTTTCCTTGTTTTGACTGAGCTATATAATTGAAGAAAGAATAGTTTGCAAGAACAGTACAATTAGTGAATTGCATTGTAGGCTAATAGCAGCACTGTAGCAATAGAACTGTGGGGGATTTTCAGGTGTCAGTGAAAAGCAGCAAGCATAAGGGGGAAATTGAAAATAGTAACTAATCACGTTAATTAGCTTTTTTATTTGAATTATGACAAAATAATACATTTTTCTCTACTTTAGCCTCTGTGTTCCATGCCCGAGAGTACCGAGATAATGAGAAGACAGAAGTACTGCAGTAGTGACAGCAGTTATGATAGTAGCAGCAGCTCTTCAGAATCAGATGAAAATGAAAAAGAAGAGTACCAAAATAAGAAAAGAGAAAAGCAAGTTACTTATAATCTTAAACAGTCCAACCACTACAAATTAATTCAACAATCCAGTAAGTTAATTTCTTCTAATTTAATTATATGAAGAATTATGGAACTGAAATGATGAAACTCAATAAAAGGACCTTGGGCCAAATGAACCTTTGTCATGTGTAAGGAGACCTGGATTCTATCTTACTTCCTTCCCTGACCATTCTGCAATCCTATTCAGAGTCTGCACGTAGAAAAGAAAAGGGTTGAATTAAAGATCTCTGGAGTCCATTCTTCTGTATTTCATAGTTTTTGTTAAGTCCTAGATTTTTGCGTGGATTTATAAAATGTGCCTCATGGCCGATCTGCTGATTCTTTTTTAAGAATTCTTTTTCAAGCCAACATATTCTCTCCATTTCCTGCTTTC
>NW_006441955.1:28967138-29067139 GCF_000325575.1 Pteropus alecto | reverse complement strand
GTTGTGTATTTTCACCTGCATTTTAAAATGTGTGTGTCTCTCTAGGTATTTGACTTGAATGTATCTCTGAGCCACACAATTGTGAAATAGTTTTGTTCCCTCCCATTTTCATCACGGGTAAGCACTTAAGTCAGGGCTTTTGGTGTGCCACAGCTATGCAGGAGAGTGAATAACCAGCTTCTCCGTCTCCTTCCCTTTCTGCTTCCTTTTTTCTCTTTCTTCCTTTATTTCTTTTCACATTTTTTTCTCTTCCGTTCTGCTGTCTTTTATTTCTTCGTTGATCCCTAATGTCCACCACCGTGTCCGTGATTCTTCTTTCATCCCCAAATGTCCAGTGTGGTATCACCGTTTGCCCAGGCTCAGCTGGATACTCCTTTCTGATGCGGCTTCCAATGCAGGGAGTATTCTTAAGTTCTGTCTCTCATATCTTTGTTTGCCTTGCCCTTCATTATCCTGGGACTCCCCCAAAGGTACTGGTTCAGTTATGCGATAAACATAATTGTGAGCTTTTGTTGATCTTCAGCAATGGTTTAATATGTTAGCTTCTCAGATAATGTGTATATTTTAAACCTGGCCTTCCACAAGTATGACAACATGCATGAGAAATATAGAACTAATAGACGAAGATTTTACTAGTCTTTCATTTACTTCTAAATTATTGCGTAAAGGTGCCTGCTGATGTTCCTGTCTTTGAGCATTTATGTGTTTGGAGGGGAAGTAATGTAGTATGTTCCCTATCATTAGTTTACTTATTCACTCATATAAGCTATATTTATCGAGCACCTGCTCCAGAGTTTACAAGCTATTTTATCAGTTACTTCCTTTTTTCTTAAAGACATCTTAAGTACTTCCAGTGTGTCTCTTTGTAAATGTGACTTTTCCTCTTTTGGAAGCTGACCTTGTTCTGCCCAGATGTCATCAGTTTTTAAACCCCTACTGGCTAATGTGTGCATCCCTAATAGCATGAACTAATGGTGGATAAGAGGGTTGAGAAAAAATTGCTCAGGTTCCTATAGCTCTGAGATTGTTCTTTGTTAGACCAATAAGTTAATAAATTGAGCTTGGACAAATAGTGTACTAAAAATGTTTTTAAGTGTTAATTCTCATTTTAAAGCTAGTCTGATTCAGTTACATATCTTTTTCCTTATTACTTTATTTTATTTTTATAGTCATTAGGAATGGCTTCACTTTGTTTTATATTCTCTCTTTAATCTTACACTAAGGAATATCATATCCACAAACCTACCTTGAGTTTTCTGTCTAAAGTGATGCTGATGACCAAGGACAAAACCAAGATTATGTGTAACACTTTCTGTTGTAGATAGTTAACTTAGGAAATTCAAACTTGTTACAGTTGCAAGGAATAATTTTGGTTTGATATAAGGTAGTCATATACAAAACTATATCAGATATTTTTTCATATAATTTGTGTATGCAAGTTACAACCATTTTTTGTTAATCTACATAAGTATCATTGGCAAGTCTAGTTACCTAGTTATTCTGTCTGAATTTCCAGTGCATTCAGGGAAAAAATGAGAATCTTTAGTTATTCAAGAGAAAGGATATTTTTCCTTTTGCATGCATGACCAGATATTACATGTCCAAACCATGACCTTCAGCCCTAAAAGAGAGCAGGACCCGGGGGAAGACTGTATGTAGTACATGCTTTTGGGTACTTGGTAGAAGATTGACCAGTGGTATGTTCCCTACATGGCCCTTCTCTAGAAGTACAGTCATTTCAAAAAGGGTGTGATTTTTAGGTTCAGAAGGAAGATACTAATTGGAACAAATGGATTTTTTTTAACCCTTTTTCATAGCTTGAATGAGTATACTTTTTTGGTACTCTGAACCTAATGAGGAGTACTAGGCTTACTATCTATTCAAAATAAATCCCTAAATATAAGGTTTATGTCCATTACCTTTATAAAGGTTTAAATTTTTTTCAACAGCTAATGAAGAGAAATATTTGGGTATTCAACCAGCCTTCATGTGAGTTTTATTAAATTATTTAATTAATGAAGATTGATATAGTCCCCAAGCAAGGAGAAAATATAGCACAGAGGGTATATAAATTATATAAGCCAAAAAAAGACATAAATGTTGATAATTGAATGATATTCTATTTTCCTTTGTCAGGAATCAAAATTTACCTGGAATAGTTGGTTCTCTCTTCTAAATGTTCTCAATATACACTGGGGAAGATATTCTATGGTTTTTTCTACCTGTTCTGATAAGAACCCTTTAGATCTAGTCATTATTTCTTCACTTAAACCTTTTACTATGGGAATTTAAATCTAGATTTTTAAATTCTTCTCTCCTGTGAATAAGATGACTATCTGTCTAGTACCACTCTTGTAATAACCAGTTATGTATTTAAGCTCCATTAGGACAATCTTTATGTTTTCTTGTTTTATTTTTTTCTCATGGGCCCAAAATTCTATAACCCATTCATTCATCCTGGCGATTCTCTAGACTCCTTTTCATCCCTCCCTATGAGTAAAATATTCTATACACAGATTCTAATAAATGACCAGTCTAGTCCAAAGACAGTGGATAGTATCATGGTGTTAAGAAGAGAGAGGACACTGACATTAGATAGGTCAGGATTTAAACCTGAGTTTGGCCATTTTTTGTCGTGCGACCTTCAGAAAGTTCTTTCTGTGAGTCTCCAGGTGATGGAGGTTCCTACTTCAGAAGGTTCCTATGAGGATTAAGATGAAAATATAGCACCTCACAGGATGCTTGTGCGCTATAGAAAGCGCTCTATAAATGTTAGTTTTCCTTTCTTCTGGTCCTTTTATGGCATGCTTCGAGAACAGAACATTAAAGTACTGTTTAAGTATTATTTTCATGATAGCCATTCTTTGTACATGATAGGGGTTCTGCACCAAGTTCACTGTTTAAGTTGAAGAATTAACTCCAAACTTATGTTTTCATGATGATACCTATGCTTTGACATTTATTGCCATGCCATTAGTCTAATTATTAGTTTATAAAGACCATATGCAGTGGGAAAATTTTACTAACTGCTACTATATTATCCCTCTTCTTCATCATTGGTAGGCTCCATAAGGCGCTCATTCAGTTGCCCTCGGTCTATCTCTTCTCAATCATCTTCCAGTGCGGACATCCGCCCCTTTTCTGCTCAACAGATGATATCAGCATCCCGGGCAACTTCAGGGTCTCGGTCACATTCCTTAAACCGTGCTTCCTCCTACATGAGGCATCTGCCTCATAGTAATGATGCCAGCTCTACTAGCTCTCAGATGGTAAGTCATCTACTTTGCTCATTTGAGATTACAGGAAGCACTGCACTCAGGATTTAGGTGGCAAAGGAATCAGCTGGGAAGACAGATTGAACCTCAGATCTTTTCTATCATTCAACTCATGGTCTCCTGGAATTTGTTTGTATTATTCAATCTATCTTAATCTATAACTTGGTCTGGACTCTTAAAATGTGGACTTCAGTATATCACAGATTTCGAGGATGGACACTGAGAATAGGATTTTATTTTCCATTTGTTTATGGAGTTTGATAATTTTATTGAAAATCGTTTGAGTAAATATATGATTTTGCAGTGTATTATGCAATATATCTGTAAATTTGGGGAAATATGTTGTATGAGAAATTCTCCTTAATGGGACTATTAACTAATAGGTTAAAAAATAAATCACTGATAAATTATCCTTAGAGCACTGAAGTACAACATCGATTATGATTTTTGTATATTAAATTAACATATAGTATTTCCTTTTTAGCATGAATCCTAGAGATTCAGTATTGAGGAAGTCAGTGAATTTATTTTGTAACCAGACTTACTTGTAGATGCTCAAATAGATAGCTCCCAAAAGACCAGGGATTTATTTAATTTATTTAATGTGGATAATGTTTCCAAATCGAAGAGTCTGGAAAATATAATCGAATGAATTTCACTTGGTAACAATGGTTTCCTTTTTTTCCTAATCAAGAATTGCCTACGGTATATGTAACGAATGAAACTTCTGACTAGGAAGTCTTTTTTTTTAAACACTCATATTTTTATTTTAGTACTGTGTGGAAGTTTGAAAGACATTTTTGGGAAATTATAACAATTAAATCTTAAGAATTTAATTCTAAGAATCAACGTAAAAAATTAATTTCTTCCTTTTTCAATGTTTTTTTCAATTAAAAGTGCATCATTTTTACCTAGAAATATCTTTCAGATTATAGTGGCACAATGAAATAAGACCCCCCTCCAAATATCTGTATTCTTTCAAATTTAAGAGTGAGTCTTTGCAGCAACTGAGAACAAAAGAACAAGAAGATGATCTAACAAGTCAGACCTTATTTGTTCTCAAGGATATGAAGATCCGATTTCCAGGAAAATCAGATGCAGAATCGTTACTTCTGGTGGAAGATGTGAGTATTTGATGTATAGAAAATTCCAAGGAGCTTATACCTTTTTATTCTTTCTTTATCTCATGATGTACATTATTCTCAGCACCATAATAAACTTAACTGATGTTCTTTTCAACCTCTGCAAGCTTTAGAAAATATGGCAGTTATATTAATTATTATGATTCATGAGCAGTGAGATCACATTTATAATCAGCAATGCAAAATATATTTTTCAGTGTATAGTTCTGTTTTAATGATGCAACGGCTTCATCCAGTGAAAATAATTCATATTAAATAATTATTATCCTTCGGAGATTAAAGAAATATCAAATCAAACCTGCTTTTTTAATGATTTAGAAGGATTCGATATGGAATGAACTGTATTGAAAAAAATGGGACCATGGGCATAAAATATCAAGACTATTTGGATGTGACACCCTGAGTGGTTTTGGTCAGATTTTGAAATGCTTATGTTGTGTGTGTTTTCTTGCTACACACACATTTGCACCACCCAGAGGAACATTCTAAGATGGCAGAGTCCTAAAATTCACATTAAAGTCAATGACTTCTTCTAATTTAGAAAAAAGGTCCAAGTGATTTAAATATTTTTGGAGAAAGAACATTTCTTCATTCAAAGTTCTATTTCTTCATTCAAACGTCCTTTTCAGGTTGTCATTACTAGATAATTCCTTAGTAACAGAGCTTTGATTTCTGGTTTCCTTATGTATTTTTTTTTTTTTTTTCCAGAGGAGAAGGCACCATCTAGTGGCCATTTGTAGGATAAAAGCCACAGCTGTGCACTTGGCTTTTAACATTACTTTTGCCTAAAGCCCCTGTCTAGAAACAAACACCAAACAAATAATAACAAAATGACTTTCTTAGTTTAAAAAAAAAATCAATAATGGCAATTTCTATTTTGTAATCATAGTTATAACCAAAGCCCTCATCTATTATGCATTGTGGTGTTATATATTCTTTTAAAAGTGAAAATGGCTTCTTTTGCAAATGAGCTGCTTGCTATTTGTTACATCAAGGGAAAAGGGATAAAAATGACTATTAGTTGTAAAGCATTATGTTAGATCTCCTTTTATTTACATATGTTATCTTATTCAATCAAATCTTTTTCTAAGTATAGCCAATGACTTTATATCAGACATTTTACTTATATTTCTTAGAAATATTTGTGGTAACGTTTTTGAATCAGGTAGGAAAAAAGAGGTAATCAAAGAATAGAAGTAATATTTGTGGTTAATGTGATTGTTCTATAAAGAACATATATATATGCTTATGTAATTAATGAAATATAATTAATAATTATATCAGACATTAGATTGTTTACTGTATGTTTACTATATGCAGCAAATATTTTAATCTGTTTGCTACAGTATGTATTGCTAGAATATACATTCATAAATTTTACAGATTTGCATAAAAAACAAAGGGATAATAGAAGTCTAATCATATATAGGCTGTTTTCTAATGTATTATTTAACATTCTGTTATTGTGGGTGATATGGTAAATATAGCCTTTAGAATTAAAATGGAAATCTACATTTAGGGTTTTTCTTCCAAATCTTATGTGCCTGAAGACATTTGACTGTCATTCATTAGATTGTGTACTTTTTATAGCAAGAAGAGAAAGCTTTGGATTCTGATGGCTTTTTTATGTTAGAAATCTTGGCACATGCTTTTTATGAGAGTAGACATTCTCTATTGCAAGTAATATTATAGTACTTTCATTTCACAAATTCATTAATAAAATTGGTTTTAACCTGTTTACTTTTTATTTGTTACTTTTGAGGAAAATTCTAGTTTAAATTTCTCAATGTTTCTCACAACAGATCATTGATAACTGGAAGTATCATAAAACGAAAGTTGCTTCATATTGGCTAATAAAATTGGACTCTGTAAAACAACGAAAAGTGAGTAATATGCCCAAAACAAGTTTGCCCTTTTGGATTATGTATTAAGCTAGGATCATTAAGCCACATTTATAGTCAAACTATATACATGTACATTTGTTTACTCATCTCTTCAACAATATTTATTGCAATCTACTATGTTTCAGGCATTGTTCTATGTTCCAAGGTTAAAAAAGTGAATTAAAATAAAAGCCATGGTCTTGTAGAGCTTACAAAAATGAATGGAGCAGGTTTAAGAGTGATAGAGAGGAAAAAAACACAGCTAGTACAGGCATTTTTTCTTTTTAATTTTTCTCTTTTGGGACACTCATTATTTCTGGGAAGATTATTATTATTATTATTATTTTTGGCGAGGCAACCCTTGGTTGACCTCACAGATTGCAAGGACCTTGTCAGTTTACAATCCCTTATTTTTTATTTTTTATGCCTACAGCATCAGGTTTTCCTAGGTGGTCTCCCATCCAAGTACTAACCAAGCCCAGCCCTGCTTAGCTTCCGAAATCAGATGAGATCAGGCTTGTTCAGGGTGGCATGGGCATAGACCAGGCATTTTTTCAAGGAATTTAGCTATAGAGGGGAAAGCAAAATGTGGTGGTAGCTAGAGAGCGATGTCCATTAATGACAGATTTTTCTTTAAAGATGAAGAGATTTACAGTTGTTTGTGTGCAGATGAGAATGCTTTAGAAGAGAGGAAAGAGAGGTGATAGAAAGTTTTTGAGTAAGTAAACTGGGAAAGTTTGTCTTAACCAGGAGCATTTATTTGCATAGGTGCGACTGCAGAGGCCATGTCAGTGTGGAGGGAAGATGTGAAGGTTTTCTTCTGATGGGGAGGGCCTTTCAGAAGTTTGGGGAGACAGTAAAAGGTGTGGAATAGCTGTGTTGGAGAGTATGTAGGAGAGGTTGGTGGCCAGCAGCCAGAGGAACCCTTCAAATGCACAGCGATATTATTTTGGGGGAGATAAACTATTTTAGCAGCCTTAGTGAAGTTGTTGTATTCCTTCATTAACGCAAGCTATTATTTCCCCTTTCTAGGATTTATTGCTAATAAGCTGAAAGTTGACACTGATCAAATGATGATATTTAAATTATATACTTTCATCTGAGTAAACTGAACTCACTATTGCTTATTAATATATTCAATAAATAATTACTTAGTGTTCTGCCATGTACTAAATATTGTGCTGCTGTTGAGGAGGGTATAGCAAGGCTGGTAACAGACATAGATTGAAAAACATACTGTAAGCCCTGAATATGTTTACCAAATCACTGACTATGGCGTTGATGATTAAAATAAGGAGTTTTTATTAGAATTAGAACCTTGAGTTCCCTCAAGTTCATGTACTTTTTTATAATCTACAAGATAGAATAGTGTAGGTAAGTTGCTATTTAAAACAAAATAGTCCAGAAACAGACTAAAGTATTTATAAAATATTAATACATGATAAATATGACTTTTCAAATCAGTGGAGAAAAGATAATTTCCCCTAAATGATACAGAAACAACTACCTATTTGTAAGAATATTAAGTTGGAGCTTTATCTCTTACCATATAAAAAAATTAATTTCAGATAGACTATAATTTTATATCTAAAAAGAAAATATTAAAAGTTTAAAAGAAAACATAGAAAGATATGTTTATAATCTTAGAATGGGAAACAACTTATTAAGAAGGACTTAAAACCTTAAAGAAAAAAGTCTTAAAGAAAAAATGATTGACATATTTGATTACATAAAAACGTAACAGGTGTCAAAAGACATCTTAAACCAAGTTAAAAGACAGAAGCAGTGAGGAGGATGGAGCTGGGATGAGGAAGACAGATCTTTGCAGTGCATAAAACACAAACACTAGTAAACCAACATCTCCTACAAATCAATCAACAAAAGACAAACTGTCCTATAAATATTAATAAATGGCGAGTGTATAAAAAGACTATGTATGAAAAAGACAATTTATGGACTTTCAAATAATCAATTAACATATAAATAGATCTTTGGCCACACTAATGATGAAGAAGAAGCAAGTAAAAACCATCATATTGACAAAAATTAATAAGAAGGTAATATCTAGTGATGGAAATAATGTGGATAAAAGGGCCTTTACTATATATACTATTAGAGGGAAATACATTGGTTCAACTCTAGAAACGTAATTTGCAGTATCTAAAATTACAAGTGTTCATAACCTTAAGACTCAGCAAAACCACTTTGGAATTCTATCCTACAGAATAATATAGGAATGTATAAAAGGTTTATGTACATGAGCATTCATTGTACTCTCATTTGTGAAAGAATATCTAAAGCAGCCCAAAATATATCAATAGATTTATGATTAAATAAATTATAATATATCTATAATATTCGGTTGCCTTAATTTGAGCAGTATTCTGGAATCATAGCTCTTAACCTGAGATATAGCACAAGATTATGAATCATGACATGTGAAACAAACATACATTAGTAAAATAAGCCAAGTTGACTAATTATGAGCGAAGGATACAAGCAATAAGCCACCACCAAGTGCATGGTTGCTGAGTCTGTGTGTTCATCAGCTCTCAAGTGTCCCTTCTCACATACCTGGAAGTATTCTGGGTTCAAAGTGACAAGTGCCAATACGTGTGATTTCCATTGGCAAAGAAGGAGCCTTCCAGTTTTAGGTGGCCTTCATTTATATTCTCCATTAGTCACCCATATAATCTTTCCATCTTCTAGCCAGATGAAATAAAAATACCAAGTTTATTTACTATGAGTGTTGTCCCATAGAACTTTTTTCAGTGATAGAAATGTTGTGTATCTGTGATGTTTAGTATAGTGGTCACTAGCCACCTGTGGCCATTGAGTGAGCACTTGAAATGTGCCTATTTCAACTCAGGAACTGAACTTTTAATTTTAATTAATTTAAATTTAAATAGCCAGATGTGTCTAGTGGCTACTAGATTTGACAGTGTAAATGTAGAGGTTGAGTTTAGTGGCTAAATTATGCCATCTTGACCAAAGGTAGTCCGGTGAGAAATTTCATCAAAGGATTTGCAAGGATGTCTATTAAGGTCAGCTTTACCTTGAACATCTCAAATAAAGGGGTGATCTTAACTAGAGCAAGTTTATCTTGCAAAGTTGCCCACTGCCATAGAGGCCCTAAAAGGTGGCTGAGGGATGCTAGGTTTAGGCTCTGATAAGGGAGCCCAATATTTACACAAGTGCAACTTATTTGTAGCAATTTTTCTTGCTATGGTCATGATCACTGTGTTTTCTTTTCTTTCCTCAACCAGTTTGTTCCTTAAGAGGAAAAAGAAGCAGAGGGCAGCTTTCAGCAGCATTCGTGCTGTGATGACATCCTTCCCCTTACTGGAAGGGTAATTTAAGAGCTCAGATCCATAAGTAATTATTCGAATAATAAGGAAGAAATTTTTGTAAAACGTTTTATTTTTGTAAAATTAACCTCACTACATTTATGGTTTCTTTCATCCTTATTCACAAAAAGAAGCGTAACAAATATACACATCATGAATGCAAATCATAAAGCCAGCCAACAATGGAAGTATTGAGCTTTAACATAAATGATGATCTTTGTAAATTGTGATTAAAAAAATGTTTTGTTCATGTGATCAATAGCATTAGAATAAAAAATGTTTTGTTCATGTGTTCAATAGCATTAGAATAAACTGAAGTACTTCAAATTCACCCCATATAGGAAAAGTATAAAGATATAGTATGGAATAATAATTGGGACAAACTTATATAGTTGATTTTATTCGAGTATATCGTATTTATAAATACATAATATAGTACACATATATATTTACAATATATTTACTATATACGTGTACTATATAATAATATATAAATAATTTTCTTGACCTTATTTCAGATGAAATCAGAGGTAAAGTGGGATCAGAGAATGACTGACTGAAATATTTTTTTTTCGGCAACAAGAGAGCTAATAATGCATTGAAAAGTACATTGAAGAAAATTTTTAACCTTTATATGTCAACATAGGGGCAATATTAGATAGTGGAAAGAGATACCGGACTTGCCATCATTTGTACTGGGGTTTGATACTGCCTGTTCTTTACTTGGGGCCGGTAGCTTCTCAGAACTTCTCTGAGATTTGTAACATGAAATATTGGAAGGATCTTGTGAGGAATTGAGATATTGTGTGAGATGGTGCTCTAGCCTTAGAAGGTGTAAAATTCAGGCCGATAGATGTATTTTTTCTACTATGAATCCTAATTACAGGCTGTTTCTCTGAGGTATTTTATTTTACTAAGAATTCTCATATGTAGAATTGTTTTATGTAGAATATGTAGAAATGAAGTAAAAAAATTGTCTTTTGGGTTGTAATATATTGATCATTTATTTAACTGTCCATTTGTAACCTGTACTATTGCTTTATAAAACTGGAAACTGCATCCAAGAAAACAAAAAGAAACCTAGAAATGTGGGTCAGCCGTGGAATGTAGAATTAGATAAAAGTTACCCATTTAGAAGGCCAAGGATCTAATTTTCTGTAGATGTGGATAAATCAGATCTATCCTTTTGGCTGTGATAAGTTGATAATCATTGGAAGGCTATGTCAGCTCAGCAGACAGAAGACAGAATTAGCAGCGAGAGATTTATAAGAGAGAACATCCAAGGAAGATAAAGAGAGTTTGAGCAGGCAGGAAGAGCCTTTAGACTGCAATATAAGTCTGACACCTGTGAATGGAAGGCAGGAGGATTGAGGAGGAAGAATCTTAGACTTCAGTGACGTTCTGAGAAAGCTTGTCAGGTTGATGGGGCACCCAGAACAAAGATTGCCTGTTAGGGGGATCGAACTGGGCAGAAATTGTCCTTCTCTGGTCCCAACCATGCTTGATCTTTGGCTGGGAGCAGTCTGGGACAGCATAAGCTTGGCTTTAGTGTTGCAGTGGATCATGAATGAGGAAGCTGTCAGCTAAACTGCACTCTTGGAAGCAGATTGATTCCGATGGCATGTCTCCATGGCTGCCAGAAAGGCTGTGTAGGATGTGACTTAATTTGACAAACATTTATTGGTTGCCAATTTTGTACAAAAACTATGGGTAGGCACTTTTGAAGATTTGGAGAGTTGTTTCTTCATTTATTTATTTGCTATTCAAACATGCATTGAAGACTATTAATTGAGAGACTACCACATCCGGAGCACTAATCTAGGTGTGGAATGCACAGACTCATTTAAATCTCTTAATTCCCTTTAGAGACTATTGTTGCAATATGTATCTCACTTTTCCTGTTCCAGGATCCAAGCATTTGCTGTTGCTCATTAGAATGTCGTAAAACTCTTAAGATTAGAATGCTATACACACAAACTCTTCCACATGCCTCATTTCAAATTTTCCTTAAAGGGTATAAAATTCAAAGGTCAAAGATATAGAAATTAAATACTGAAAAGAGTCCTCACCAGGTGAAAATGGAAATAGCTAATCTTACTTAATGTCATGTTGTGGTAACTCCACACTTACCTAATTTAGCCTTCTGCCAAGAATGCAGTTGCTTTATATAGTTTGTAAGGAATATATATGAAGTATGAAAATATTGCAGTGTTAGTGGTTTGTGAAGAATGTCAAATTTGCTGAAAAGTTTTTTTTCTGATGTGATACCTAGGCAACACTAAGGTTGGAGGATAACAAGACATAAGATTGTACTATATTTGCATTTATTTTATGGTTCTAAGAGATCCTTGTTTATTAAATATTTTTCTAAATGGCCATTTCTTTTTAACCTACTGTGGTTGCCTCAGCATGAATTACGATATTATTTTCCATCTCTTTTGCATTTGGGCAGACATAGATGCTGTACAGAGCTTTTAGTTTTGCATCAGCAAAGATGCCTTTACCCTATAGCCGTGGTTGTTCCATGCATCATTAGTACAACATGTAGTAATTTTAATGTTATTTCTAAACCTCCCTCACCTCATGCCATTATTTTAATTTAGGACCAAATGTTCAGCCATATGGAGCAGTTCATCATTCAACATCTGTATGTTCTTGTAAAATACAAATTTGTCTGTGTGCTGTATTTCATATAGAAAAGACAGATCATTTCATTTTATTAATGTTTCCATTGACTGAATCTGCCATTTATTTTTTTTTCCCTTGGACAGCTTAATGTTGAATTGGGATGCTTTTAAAAGTCATAATGTCAGGAAATGGATACTTATATTCTGTAAGCTTGTCTCACTCGAATCCACAGGTAAACACAAAAGACACCTTGCTGACCATTTGTTTTTGTGTTTCACAAATTATTTATCTTCCACCTATTTTATTCTAACTCCAAAGCACCCAGAAATTCAAAATAGCATTACTAAAGTACGATTTACCTCACTCCAGTCTGATTTCTCACCTACCTGTTCTCTGCCTTCCTGAAATTATTCAGCGGGTGTTTTCTAAAGGCGCAGTCATTGTCTCTCCATTTATATAGCCTTCTAAACAAACTAGTCCCTACTGCGAGGCCCTGATTGAAGGGCTGCTTGAGCAGCCTTGTTTATGCACATTAACTCCATCTATCTTCCCAAGTATTACTTGACTAGGGGTGAATTTGAATCTAAGAAGAGACAATTTGATTCTCTTCTAGGATTTTTCTGTTGGCACTTAGACAGATCAAATTAATTATGAGGTGTTGGATAGTGGTTAAGAGCATAGGTTTGGCTACATAGCAGTCCATACATTAGCTGTGAAATCTTGGATAAGTTACTTATCTGTTCTACACCTGAGTTTTCTCATCTATAAAATGATATTCAAAATGTTTTCAAAACCAAAACATGTTTATTAACCTTTAGGCAGCAATATCTAACCTACCCAAACTCATTTGGTGACAATGACTTGACAGGAAGTTATGTTATTTTTGTCTTTCTTTTGGTTTGAATATTCGCGTTTTTTTTTTTTTTTTCCCCTGCAGAAACAATAATGTATAGGATTGTGAAGTCTAGCCTCAGGATATTTGGAGAGTGATTATGGACCAATTGTATCTGCCTAATGTTTTTGTTCTGAGGATTAAATGAATTACTATATGTAGAAGTGCTTAGAAAAGTGCTTGGTCCACAGTAAGCACTCAGTATTAGCTCTGATTCTCTCCTTGTCTGCATAGGTTTCATTTTCTTGCAGGAACAATTTCACTAAGACAAACACCCACTAAGTTCTAGATCTGTCTTGAGCCTTGGGGACATGGTAAGTTTATTACCAAGATGGGGATAATTCCTCCTTTTATGTATATAACAGTCTTCATTAAATAAATGGGAAATTAAAATACAGTGAGATCTTGCTAATAGGGAAGACATGCGTGTTAAGGGATCATGGAATAGTTTAGTGGCAGGCGAAAGTCTCTCTGAAGAAGTGATGTTTGAGGTAAGATATAGAAATTCGCCAGAAAAAAAGATAGGGGAAGGCTGTTCCAAGGAGAGGAAAGAGCTAAGTAAAGGCTCAGAGAAGAGATGAGGGATTTGATGTCTTGTTCCCTTTGTTCGCATGTTCTCATGCCCTCCAAATTACAAGTGTCCTGAACCCACTCCCTCCCTAGGACCGGAGCTTGCCTCCTTGGAGGGATTCCTTTAAAACTGAAGACAAAGAGAGGCAAAGAAGAATGTATATTCCCAGTGTGGTGTTCTGGAAAAGGACTAAGTTCCTGGGTCACCTAGACCATGCTAGTCTCACCAATGTGGGAAATCACTTCAGGCAGAGATGCTTGGTGAGGCACAAGAAGCCTGAAGGTTCATCCATCTCCATATTGGAGGAAATCTTAGGAGTGGGGCAGAAGCACTCCCCACTCTAACTCCCTGGCTTCTTTCCGAAGTTGCTGCTTTTAGTCTTGTGTGGCCTAGGATATTAGACCATCGTACTTTGAAAATTCCCTCAAATTAAGAATAAAACATATCCAGAGTAGTAGCCAAGAGAGTCTCCTCTAAGTAATGTACCTAGTACAGTGCTTGGCATAGAGCCGGCAGCCAACATGTTAGCCACGCTTCTCTTTTGTTCTTGTACAGCATATGCATTTTACCAGAAACTGTATACAAAAAGAAATAAATGAATAACCCCTAATCTCAAATGCTCACTTTAAAGTTACATAATTATTTAATAATAGTGTGAAATTAAGATAATGTGAAAATTCCCAGCATCGTTAATACTTTTTAATTTTATTATATCGACATATATTTATTCTTGAGACCAATTTATGGGTTATCTTGGCTACTTTTTAAATTCTTCCTGTGTTCTTACTTTTGGCCTGCTGTTACTCACTAATTTATAGAAAGTAGAAAAGAAAATTGGGAAGAGAAATAATTTAAATTTATCACTTACTGCCAGTGTTGATTCTCATATCACATCAGTCATGGGTACTGCTTTCTATATTCAGAAATATAAAGAGTTAAACTAATAGCTTAAGAGAAAATTGTTTAAAAAAAAATACAAATGAATGCCTGGTATGAATATTATATCAGTATTATTGTGAATAATTCATTTTAAACTTAAAAAAAAAAATTCCTCTTTGTAATTAAGCATTTGTTATCTGTAATAATGTACTTTTCCAGGACAATTTTTTCACAAGTCACTTTATTAGAGATTGCATTCTCTCTCATTCTCTTCCCCACCACCTACTGTAGGATTTGCAATACTGTTCCCACTTCACAATAAAAGAAGCTGGAACAGGGAGAGAGAGAAAATGATGCTGCTTACACAATTCATTGTGAGAAGCTGCAGTTGATATTCTTCTATAAATAAAATGTTATTTTGAAAATTTTTTATAAAGCTGATTTTTAAAGATGTATTTATTCTAAATTTGCCTTTTTCTGAGATAACTAATATCATTTCTTTAAATACGTGTGTTTTGAAGAGAAACAAATTAAATTATTTTACCTGCTTCCAATTGTTCATACATTTACGCCTATTGAGAGAAATCATATCTTCCCTCAGCCTTTATGTCTGCCAGTCTCTTTCTCTTTTCACCTCTTACTCTCATATTTATAGGTAGTTCCTTTAATTAGATAAATAAAATAAAAAGTGAAAAATCTACTGTGAACTGAAATTAGAATAACTATGTTTATTGGTATTTATGTTTTCATTTTTAAGAGTTTCATTGGAAATGATCTGCATAAATATTAAATACATGTGAATTAGACAAAGTAGGTTTTGTGGTTTTTTTAGAAACCAAAATTAGTAGTCCTTGTTTCATGAATCTCTCTCATTATTTGTCTATATATAGCTTGCTTTTATTTAGTGTTTTTAGTGTCATTATACCATTTGTGAAGCCAACATGCAAAACAAAAGATAAGATCTTGGCAATAATCCATTAACTAACCAAATGACTCCTGTCCATCTTCCTGGCTCCCATGTTTCAAGCAGCCATTTTTTTGAATTCATGATTCACCAGTTCTTTGCTTTCTTCCTTTCTTCTTATTTTATCTAGGTATTCCCCATAAGTATTTAAAAAATTTAGTTGTTTTTACTTGTATTAAAAGGGTTTCATACGACATGTAATCCCTGGTGTGTATTTTTAACTTACCATGATATTGCTAAGATGTGCTCTCTTATTGTGTGTTATATTCCGTTCATTTTGGAGTATTTTATAATATTCCAAAAGAGTGAGTTTACTTTTTTACTGTTTACTTTTTCACTGTCTCGTTAATGGAGAGTTAGGTTGTTTCCAGGTGTGTACAATTGTGAACAGCCATTTAAACATTCTTTTACATGCCTGTTGTTTTTAACCTATGAGTTTCTCTTAGGGATAAAATTGCTGTGTCATAGAGTATATGAATTTTCAACTTTAGGAAAGAATGACAAGGTATTTTCCAGAGCAACTGTGCCATTTGTCCTCCCACAATGTCTAAGACACCCTGTAGATCCCTGTCTCTCTAGCATTTAGCATTATCAAACTTTCAATTTTTGTCAATTAAATGGACTTGAAATGATATCTTATAGGCTTAATATTTATTCTTTATGTTTATTGGAAGTGTCTGTTTCCTTTTTTGTGAAATTCCTGTTCCTGTATTTTTGTCAATTTTTTTCTAGTAAGTTGTTGATGTTTATATTAACGATTTGTTAGGTATTCATTATATAGTCCTGATACTAATCTTTTGCTGGAGGTATATGTTTCGAATATATTTTCTCAGTTTGTAATTTGATCTTTTATTTCTTTAAGGCATCTCTTGATGGCCAGAAGTTCTTAATTTCAATATGATCGAAATCTATTAATCTTTTATTGTCTGTACTTTTTTGTGACTCAAGTAACCAAGGTCTAAAAGATATTGACCAATCCTTTCCACAAAGATATTTAATGGTTTATTTTTTAAACTTAAGATCTTAATCATTCTAGAGTTAAGTTTTATTAATTGAGCGAAGATTCAACTTTATTTTTTAAATAATTTTTTATTTTTCAATTACAGTCGACATGCAATATTATATTAGTTTCAGGAGTACAACGTAGACATTTATATAACTTATGAAGTGATCATCCCAATAGATCTAGTACTCATCTGACATCATAGTTATTACCATATTATTGACTATATTTTCTATGCTGTACTTTATATTCCTATAACTATTTTGTAACTAGCAACGTGTACTTTTTAATTTCTTCCCCCTTTTCACTCATATCCTAACCCCACTCTCACATTGCAACTATCAAAATGTTCTCTGTATCTTAAGTCTGTTTCTGTTTTGTTCATTTTTATTGTTTTTTAGATTCCATGTATAAATTAAATCATATAGTATGTGTCTTTACCTGACTTATTTCACTTAGCATAATATCAGCTTCATTTTTTTTTTTTAATTACCATTGGAGGGTTACTCCATAGTGTAGTGGTTAGCACGTCTGCTTTACATGCAGAAGGACCAGGGTTTGCACCCCAAGTGGAGTCATGGACTATACCCCTAGTGCGCCAGGCCCCAGGTGCACTAGGCCCTGGGTGCACGCTGCGAACGTGTGGGAGGAGAATCCCTGCCTTCAGAGATCCAGTTCTTAAGGGGAAACAGCAACATCCATGGGTCAGGAGTGGAAGTGTGGGGGGGAATTAAAGAGGGGAGAAAAATTACCATTAAAAAAATCTCCATTTATTGATTTGATTTAATTTTAATTTTAAATTGAATCTTTTCTTACTGTAGTGGTCTGACTTGCCATCTGTGTCATATACCAAATTTCATGAATGCATGGAGTTATTTCTGAACTTTTTATTCTGTGCTTTTGTTCAATTAGTGTGGTGTGTGTGTGTATGTAATCATCTTTAAATATTTTCATCTTTGAACATATATATACACCTAGACTTTGAAATGCTTTGGTTTCTCCACTAGGTTTTGGATATAGTGAAAACAAGTATTCGTGCCGTTCTTCCACGCATCTGGAAGGTATCTGATGTCGATGAATTAAATTTATATCGGATTTTTAACCGAGTTTTTAATCGCTTACTCTGGAGTCATGGCCAAGGACTATGGAACTGTTTCTGTGATTCAGGGTAAGTTCTGAGTTATCTTTTATTATTGTTATTTTAAATATTTTAGTTATAGAGGTAGCTCAGTAAAATGGTTGGATTTCTTTAATGATCTCTTAATATATGGACTTTTTACTCTATGTAATTTTTAGTACTCTACTATAATTCATAGCAGTTAAGCTAATTTAGATGAGATAATGAATATGAACACACCACCACCTAACTAATTTGAATTCAGTGGAGAGAAGATAGTTAATTGATAAAAAAATCTCAATATCTTTAAGGTCCTTCCGCTGTTGCTTTTATGTAGCAGACTTCCAAAATTATGGCTGTATTCCTGCTCCTCTCCAAATTTTCAGTCCTGCCAAAGTTTTTGTGACTCATTATCATTTCAGCCTCAAGATATCTAAAAAGAAAAGTTTCATAGCTCTCTTTTATTCAGAAATGGACTTCCTTTAATCTTTTGGACTTCTCTTAATCCAATTGTTATTTTCTCAATTATACAAGTTTGATATCTTAGAGGCATTTACATCTTCCCTTGCCTTCACTGTCTTTATTCAATCATTTGCTAAATCCTGTTAGTTTTTCTGTGGGGCCCACTGTGGCTACTCTAGATTGTTTTTCATTGTTCTTAACAATTATCAAGTACTTACTACTGTATTAAATACTTTTGGAGATACAACGTTGAATCTGATATAGATCCTGCCCTCCAGAAAAATGATATTAGCTAACACAATACAACTTACTATGTACCAGGCATAGTTCTAAACACTTAACATGTATTAAGTGATTTAATCCTCATAACTTCACTTTGAAGCATGTTCTCTCATTTTCTCCATTTTATAGACAAGGAAACTGGAGGCACAGGTACATGCTGAGGACCTAGTGCAAGTGGGATTTGAACTCTGGCCCCAGAGTTCATGCTCTTAACCAAGAACCTCTGCTATCTATAGTAGACAAAATAAGATGTGTACAAATTAATGATTATAAAAGAGACAGAGATGAAGTATAGGATTTCAGAGAGTACAGTCTTTTTGATAGAAGGGCTAGGTGAAATTAATAGATTTCTAGGCATTTTTGCCTTCATTTTTTGTTTTCCTTATCCACCTTATTGTCAGGGTCATTTCCTAAAATCTGTAGTGATTTCTCTTATTTATCATTAAAGACTAGACTTCTTATCTAGAGTTACAAGACTCTCTAATGTGCCTGTTCTTTCTTATTTCTACAGTCTTCTCTCACATTACTCTTTAACTTGAACTCTGTTCCAGAAAAACAAACTCATTATTTTTCAAATATCTTAAAAGTGTTCCCTTTTCGTCCTCTGAGCTGCTGAAGTCATTAAGTATCTGATTGGGTAGCTTCCAAAAGCCATTCCTCTAATCCTCTCTACATTACTGAAACCCTGTGCAAAGACCCAACCTGTACACTTCTTTTGTGAAACCTTAGCAGACTATTGTAGTCTGAAATTATCTCTGAATGGCCTCCATTTAATGTTCTAGTCATCTAGCACTGAATCAGTCATATCATTTGCAGACTTATTCTCACCGCCATAATTTTCCTCAGCTGCCATTCACCAACAGGAAGAATTCCTAAGGTGCTCTGGGTTGTGATGAAATCTGAGAGTAATCCTGGCTATAAATTATTTGTACAGAGACTTAAGTGAAACGTTTGAACTGTATTCCATGCCCCTTAGTTGATGTCGTTTTCTCAATGTGAACTCATGAATGGAATTTTTGTCTGTTTGTTGATCCATTGGTTGGAATGCCATATATGAATCCCAGCTACTCTCTACCATGGAAGTCAGTGAAACAGTCTGCTACTGAAATTGGTGCTGGTGGCCTCGAGACCCTAAAGATGCTCATAAAGTGGTGGTTCTTTGTCTTTAGGGATCGTCTTCCCTGAACTATTTTGGTAATATATACTAACTTGATTAGAATGCTTTTCTTTTGTTCCTAGCACAGTATTCCTCCGATTTTTTTTTTTCCTGGTGGTATCTGTTACTACTAGTAATAAGAATGAGAGTTACATTTATTGAAATCTTAGCAAGTGCCTGACATTGTAACTTGAAATCTTAACAAGTGCCTGACATTTTACATAGTAAATATTCTTTAATTAATTAAAAAAAATTTTAATTACAGTTAGCATTCAATATCATATTAGTTTCAGGTATATAGCATAGTGGTTAGACATTTATGTAACTTATGAGGTAATCCCTCTGATAAGTCTAGTATGCACCTGACACCATACATAGTTATTACATACATATTAAATATTTTTATAATCACCACTACAAAATTTGAGTAATCAATCGATTATTATTATTCTCAAGGTATTAATGAGAAAATTGAAGCATAAAGAGAGTATATAACTTGCTCATAGTAACTAGGCAATCCTGAATTTAAACCCAGGTTGTCTGAGTCAAGAGCCCAAGCTCTTAACTCTATATTTTATTGACTCCCCTGAAAGCAGCATTGTCAGTGGTTACCAAGTTTGCTTTATTGCAAGTCCATAGCATGAGCCAAATCTCCAGGCCATTGCACCTGGGCAGGTGGAGCAAGCGTAGCAAGAGTAGCTTCGAATCCAATTTGACCTCCACTCTCCATCCATTTCCTTAAAAACTTGGTAGTTTGTAGAGGTGAGTTTAATACCAGATTTTATTTTGCAGCTTTGCAAATGAGTTTCTTAGGCTTCCTCAGTTTAATGAGGTCACATGGTATTATGTGTGTTTGATTCTTAGTTTGGACCCAGAATAGTTCTACTTATCTTTGATCATGTGTAGTCAATATATAGTCATTTAACTTTGGCTTGTCTAGTAATCAGAGTAAAAATCTACTCTTAACTCAGTTCTAAAGGAAAGACTTTAATAAAATGTGCAGCTATCATTTGGTTAGGTATAAAATCTTAGAAAAATATAATCCAAATAACTCTGGGCTACCTTGATTTTTGCCTTTACCTGTCAACACCCAAATAATAAAAATAAAAACCCATTGCTTGTCCACATTCAGAAATATCAAAAAATATTGTGGATCTTTGTGGCAGGTTTCTCTAGAATTGGCATAGGAGTTTTCCTGATGCATCACACAGAAAATACCTTCATCCTTCTCTGTTGCTCTTCCAAGCTGCTGAAGTCCATGCTCAGTGACTCTTTGTATCACATGCAGTCTCCTGGGAGTGTTAGAATGCCCATATTCCAAATGTGTTCTCTCCAGGGGAATAGCTCTTGGAATTATCCACAATGTTTACTGGGATAGGAGGAGTCTAGGTGCTATGGGACTCAAACTAGGCCTAAGAGCTCAAGAAATGTAGCCAAGGGAAATAACACTCCCGCTGAGATTTGCAGGAAGAGGAAGAATAGGAGTTTGCCAGGTAAAGAGGAGGATTCAGGGACGAGGATAGGAGAAGGAATGCTTTGTTTGGAAAAGCTCTCTCTACTCAAAACCCTGATATCTAAACCCCAAAGAAGAAAATCTGGTTTGGACCTTTTGCCAAATGAATTTTCTTATGGAATTTTGTCACAGAAAAGCTTTTTTCTTTTTCTTTTTTTTGACTCTTTAGGCAAGAAGAAATTGTAAGGAATGCTCTAAGGCAGTCTTCTTCTATGAATTGTATGTCTACTAGAAAATGTATGCATAACATGTAGACTAGTTAAAATGATGTGACTCTTATTCTCACATCACTTTTAATTCAGTGTGTTGTTGTTAGTACTCTTTAGCTCATTAATCTTTCTGTTGCTGATAATCTAGCTGGTATAGTCCAGATTTTTTTTATCTTCCCTTCTCCCTTCTTGTACTTTTGGCCACTCAGTCATCTGTATGGACTTCTACCAGAGAAGAGAAAGAAATAAATCAGTTTCACTTTTTAGATAATTGCCTTATTAAATGTTTTGATGAGAAAGGAGATGAAAATTATTGGATTACTGGATTATATGAAGCTTTTCAAGTCTTGGGATTTCATTAATAATTTCCCCTTTGTTGCCAGAGGTATTCAGTATTATGTATCTTCTTGTTTTATTACTAAAAAAATATCATTTGAAGTCTTTTCCTTTCATATCGCTTTGTGGATTAGGGAGTACTAGGAAGAACATTTTAACCATTTAATTTTCCTTTTCTAACTCATGGATTTGGGCCCTTTCATTTCCTTGGAATTTAGAGTCAGAAAGCAGACAGATAAGACCCTGGGTTCTCTGATAAAAGCACTGGTATTTTTAATTATTTCTATGTTCTTTCACCTTCTTAAAAATGTTGTGTTAGTATTGAAAATTAAGATTCTGTAGTGTTATAGAGGCATTTCATATTTACTCAGCTTTGCCAAGTAGTGGGTAGGAGCTGGAGGAATCAATTCAAAGGGCAGATTTCCTTTGTGCAGAGGGGTTGCCATTAGCCTAGTACCAAGTGAAACAAGTCCTGTTCATTTTCTTTGCTCTTTATGAGGGTTTTGATGTGCTGACACTCAAGTATAGATGATAGAGTAGAATGTGGTTTTTGGCCAATGGTGGTGAACATGTACATCAAAAATAGGTAAAAGACTTGATTCATATGTTTGTTTAAAATATTTAAGGAAGAATGGAAGAATGAGAAGCCAAAGCTGCTCATGTTGTAACTCACATATTATTCAGAATGTTAAATCAAGGAATCTCTTTTATCTTTCTTCCATTTTATTTGTTCTTTTCTTACCTCCATACTCCAAGTCAGGAGAAGAAAAATTACCATGATATGAGTGACCTGATAGTGGATCTAATCAAATAGCTCCAAAGGATCAAAATATAAACATGTCCAAATTGAGAGGGGAGGGTGGTGATAGAAGTTGACTTTTGTAGAAATATCCAGAATCCCAATGGAGAGAAAAGTGCTAGGCAGACAGAACATGGGATGTTTTCTGTGTGTGTTTACATTTATATGAAATTTTTATTTCTCTGTGCCCAATATGTAGGGCCTGCTAGATTAAGACATATTATTATAAACATATTCCCTAATTAATTGATGTTCTCCAATACTTTTCTTGATCAAGTTGGGCAAATTGTATATCTATGTAAACACACACACATATATATACACACATATATATATACACACACACACACATACACACATATATAAATGTATTTCATATCTAGTTTTTCTTATATTTAGTAATAAATTAAATTTTATTTTAGAGTTAATTTAACTAGCATATTACTATTTAGTCCTGAACATCTCAGAACATGGAAGATAATTTATTCCTTTTAATCTACTCGTTTGAATCTTATTTCTTTTAAGGAAACCTGTCATTCAGTGATGACATACTATCTTTTTTGGGACTGTGTTTCTCCTGAAAAAATAAACGGTAGCCTTTCTACTAAAAATTACCTTTCTGAGCTTCTAAAGCATTTTTTAAAAATTCCAAAGATATCAAATATCCACAGAAGATTGAAAATCGAGTCTGAATTTCCCACTGGGAAGTACATTTCTTCAGAAAAATATTTTCTTTAATATTTTTTTCTTTCTGAAAATCTACTCTTTTCTCTCTCTCTGAGGGTTAAGTGAATTGGTTTATGTAAAATGAGACTTGAAACACTACCAAGTGTGAAACCAAACTTTCCCCTTGAGGCGTGAAAAGAGTTTCATTTACACTAAGGAAATCTCTCTCTCTCTTCGCCCCCCCCACCCCCTTTCTCTTCCTCTCTCCTCTTCTCTCTCACTCTCTCTCTCTCTCCTCCCATCCTTCCCTCTCCCTCTCTTTTGGTATTTCCTGATTTGGGCCATGACAGTAAACTTAGGAATTGTAAATACACACACACAATTGAAATTTACCAAGAACATGCGCACTACTGCCTGCTTTGGTATAAGCTGACTGCACTAAAGGAGGGGAGGACACTACCTTTGAGACTGTAGTAGGATAGTACTTGTTGAGATAACATTATTTCCAGAGTACAAAACATACGCTCTAGGAATATCATGGATATAATTACATATGAAAGTGTTTTGAAAAGGGTGGTCATAATCAGGGGATTAACCTACATTCTCCTGGTGTGAAAAGGTTACAAATTAAGTAGCAGCAACTTTTAATTCTTTGGTGGGATTATTTTTAAGGGAGAGGTAAATATAGCTTCCTAGAAAACCTAAATTCCTAGAATACCTAACTTTTGAGAAGTTAACTCAGTATTTTACAAATACTTTGATATAGAATAACTCAGTTTTTCAGGAAGTGTTGGGAAACCATCCTGTTAGCTACTCACAGTTGGCAGCAGTGAAGTCTTTAAAGACAAATAGTCTATGAATTCTATGTTGTGTTTTTTAATGTAAAAATTAATTTTCGAATACGTATTTATTTTTTATCTTTCAACCTTTTGTAGTTGCTTCAAACGTGTGAGCCTATTTCTTCTTTTTCTTATTGCTTTGTTGCTAGGTAAGTGATATGGCTGGTTGCCATTTTTAGCAGCCTCATGAGGTCATGTCTGTTTCCATGCCAACAGATCCTCTTGGGAGAGTATTTTCAGTAAAAGCCCGGAGGTGGTGACTCCTTTGCAGCTCCAATGTTGCCAGCGCCTGGTTGAGCTTTGTAAACAGTGCCTGCTAGTGGTTTACAAATATGCAAGTGACACAAGAGGATCGCTCTCAAGCATTGGTACCAATTGGGGTAATTCCAGGTACTTGTTTACATTCCCTAGACTCTGGGAGTTTTATGTAAAGTAATGCCACAATGCAGTTTGAAATTGAAAGTCTCTTTTTGTTTATATGGCAAGAGAAGCTAAAGACTGAAAATTCATGCATACTATTGTCTATAAAATCTCAATCTTGCACAATCTTTACCTTTAAAGGACTGAACAAAACTGAAGGTGAAAGAAATAACCTGCATGGAAATGAGATTATTTGTTTTACATACTTTGCTTTCAAAAGCCAAGTAAGAGCAACCAAAAATGCTAACAATTTAACATTTTTCCTCAGGGATGTTTCAACATTTATTCTTTATCCTAACAGTTGAAGAGATACCTTTAGTTTAATTTTTATTGTTCAGTATGCCTCTGCTACTCCTTTCATCACCATACAAATCAGTGGGAAGTGAATTCGTTAAGTTCTATTTAAAAATTGAATTTTCATAAATGTTGTTGAGTTAAAAAAGCATAAAAAATAATATTGTTTTTAAGTTAAAAAATATAAACAAGAAATACATTTTAGCAATTCTCAAGACAATTATAGTTCTCATTTGAATTAAAGATAAATACGTGACTTTATTTTCAGTATACATAAGTTATAGTACTACTCAGGATAGAAGAGAATAAACGACGACTTTTAAAAAAATAAGTGACCATGAAAAGATGATAGGATTCAACTAACTAAAAGAAAATACTATAGCTTGGATTTTTTTTTGGAAATACCTAGAAATTTATCCATTTATTAAAAAGATCGATCATATTCTTGCCCAAGTTCAAAACCATTTGATAGAGAATTATAGGAGTCAGATGATTATCAAAATAGAGTTTAGTTACTGAGAAAAGCTACATTGAAGGGCATATGTGTAGATGTGAACCAAGTGAGTTTTCTAATATTGAATTTCAGAATTAAATGTGCCCATTGCGTCAAAGGCAGAGCTAGGTCAACCCGAATCTTCCACTAGCACTACCTCATAAAGTCTAATTCCATTAGTACTGGTAGGAGAGCAAGTAAGAATACATCCTTTCTGCAAATAGGCTGATCCAAAAAGAAAAAGGGGCTATACCAACCATGCTAGTTTCTTTCTTTTAAACCTGCAAATGGGATAACTCACTTCTGGTAAGATGCTAGAAAGTTTCCACTAGTGGAGGTTCTTCTACATAAAAACACAAGGAAGAGAGAGAAATAAACATGTCCTCCTAATATATAGCTATTAAAACCCAAGTCAATGTCACATTAATTTAAAAACATGGAAAAGGGGACCATATCTTTTCCCTGTAAATTAGGAACTTATAGCATATTACTTTATATGTAGAAGTCACTTAATTTGATATTTATTAATATGTTGATTAATTTCATTTCTGAAGTATACCTAATGAAACATAAATTATATATAAATTCATATAAATATGCCTAATATAAATAATTTATGAGGTATACATACCTAAATACTTTATGAAGAGATATATATTTGGCTAATATATCTGTAAAATTAAGAGAGAAGAAGATAGAGCTAATAACATTAGTCAGGTTTATGACAATGTTTATCTTCATCAGAAATCTTCAGGGTATTTCTTAAGAGACTTTAAAGAATAAATGGAAGGAAGTGGACTTCAACCTTGCAATCTCAGAAAAACAATAATGTATAGGTACACTAAGTGAAAAGCCATTTCTTAGAGGTAGACTCTTAAGTAAACCAATAGAACTGTTACATAAACTCAGATGGTCAATTATATATATATTTAGTATATATCTAGGATACTATAGTTCTTGGGATCAGTTCAATATTTCACTGTAACTAGACTTACTTGGGAAACCTTGAGATCTTCAGACATTTTCTAGTCTCAGCATCTCTGTGTTTCTATCTTTCATGTACCGAGCTTTCATATAAACTCATATCATAAGAGGGGTACCGTGACTAGAAACATTAATAAAAACTACTGAATTAGAACTTCTGTCTTCAGTTAATAGAGCACTAGATATTTGGACAAATCCTCTCCCTCACAACAACTAGAGAAGCTAGACAAAATATCAAAGCATTTGCTTAAAGATATCAGAAAATGTTAACCAGATACTTGTTAATGAGTATTTGTTAGTACTGAGTAGTGCTTTTGACAGACTCATGGGCCTAAAGGGAAAAAGTGGAGTTCAGGGCTCGCAAAGATGTGGACCTTGGTAAATCCCTAGATTCCTAGGAGAAAAATGTTCCAGATGTTTTGCAAAGCAAAAGTGGACAGAATTACAGGAAAAAAAAATAAACAAATCTACAACCATAGAGGGAGATTTTAATATACTAAAAATGTTTTTTCCTCAAAAAAAAATTAAAGTATAGAACATTTTAATAATATGATTACCATACTTAACTGTGGTATGTAAATCTAATAACCTCAGAGTATAATACACCAGGCATACCAGGAATTTCTATAAAGATCGACCATATAGTGGAATAATTAAACATATTTCAACAAATTTGTGAAACTTGAAATTATGCAGAGTATTTTTTCTGACCACATATCATTAAGCTAGAAAACAATAAGAAAATATAACCAGAAAATTTATATTTTGGAAAGATAAAAAAAATGCACTTTTAAGTAATCCATGAATCAAAGAAGAAATCATAATGGACATAAAAGATTTTGAACTGAATGATTATAAAAATCTTACAAATAAAAACTTGCAGTGTGTAGCCAAATTGTTATAGAACTATTTATAGACTTAAATGGACACATTAGGAAAGAGGAAAAGAAAAAATTAAATGAGCTAAGCAATCATCTTGAAAAATGACAAAATGACATTAAAATAAACACAAATAATACAGAAAAAGGAAATAAAAATGCCAGCAAAAATTAATAATACTAATATTCCTTGACTTATGATGGGGTTACGTCCCATATTATGGGTAAACCCATAATAAGTTGAAAATAAGTATCCAAATACATTTAATACACTTAATCTACCCAACATCATAGCTTAGCCTAGCCTGCCTTAAACATGCTCAGAACCTTACATTAACTTATGGTTGGGCAATTATCTTGAATTTCAGCTCAAAAGTAAATCCTTCCTCTTTTTCTCATCAGAAGCAGGAGACACAGATGGGCATTTTATAGACATGACGGGATGTGACAACACAAAATGCAATATCCAAAAAGCACTGATAACACAGTACACTGTTAGCATATTAGTTGTTTACCCTGTGAACACATGGCTGACTGGGAGGTGCAGCTCACTGCTGCCACCTAGAATCACAACAGTATCAATGATATCAACATATCACACTGTCCTTGGGAAAAGATCAAAATTCAGAATTTGAAGTACAGTTTCTACTGAATGCGTATCACTTTTGCACTATTGTAAAATTGAAAAATTGTAAGTTGAACCACCATAAGTTGGGGAGTGTCTATATAATGAAATAAACAATAAAAAAGATCAACATGGCTAAAAGTTTACTTTTGAAAAAACTAATAAAATTGATAAACAACCGGTGAGACTGATCAAGAATATAAAAGGCAGGTACAGTTAGTATCAAGAATAAAAATAGAGACATTACTACAGATCTTATAAACATGAAAAATTTTGTAAGGAAATATGAACAATTTTATGCTGATAAATTTAGGTTGTTAACAAATTCCTGGGAAAACACATTACCAAAGTGACATAAGATATAGAAAGTCCTTTATATTGAGGGAATCGAATCAATAATTAAAAGCCCCCCACAAAGATAACTCTAGATTCACATGGTATTCACTATCTAATTCTACGAAACCCACTAGAGCAGAAAAGGAGGGAGCATTCTCCAGCTTGTTTTATGAGGCTACCATACCTTTAATACCACAACCCGACCAGGACATTATGGTAAAGGATAATGACAGTTCAATCTCACTCCTGAATGTAGATGCAAAATTCTTAAAATATTAGTAAAACGAACCCAGAAATTTTAAATAGTATAATGTATTACGACCAGTTTCTGTTTATTGTATTAAAGGGTGCAATAACATTAAAAAGTGACCAATGTAATTTTCATAGAATAAAAGATAATTTTAATAGATACAGATAATCACTTGATGGAATTCAATATACATTCATTCCTTAAAAAATGCTGAGCAAGCTAGAAACAAAAGGGGAAAAGTTCCTTAGTTTACTAAAGGGTAACTATAACAAACATACCTAATGGTGAAATGTTGAAGGCTTTCCATTTGAGATGAGGAACTAGACAAGGTCGCTTGTTACTACTGCTTCTGTTTAGTGTTGTGCTGGAGGTCCTAGCTGGTTTAATGAGTCAAGCAAAAAAAATTAAAGACATTATATTTGAGAGAAATAACTAAAACTCATTACTAGTAGATATGATTGAATTCATAGAAAACTAAATAAATCTATAGATAAACTATTAAGTAAATTTAACAATTTTGATTAAATCAAGGTCAAGATAAGACAATTAACTGTAGTTTTTCTATATCAACAATAGCTAGAATATGAAATTTTAGATACAATATCATTTTTCATAACATCAAAGCATAGCTAACACTTAGGAATAAATAGAACAAAATGTGTAAGACTTTTTTGCAGGAAAATGTAAAAAATTGAAAGATATATGTTATTCATCATTGAAATCAATATTATTATGTCAATTCCTCTCAAATAGTTCTGTACATCTACAAATTCAGTGCAACCCTAATATAAAACCCAACAAATTTAGTTCGGGGGGTGTAGTATTTGACCAAAGCTGTTCCAATATTTATATAGAAAAGTAAAGGGCCAAGAGTAAATGAGAAACTCTTGAAATAGAACAATAAAATGGTAAAATTTATTAACTACAGTGTACTAACACTTATAATAAAGCTAAAGTAATTTAAGACAATTACTACTGCTAAAAGTATAGACAGACCAATGGCACAATTCGGAAAGGTTATCCATAGACCCAGGCATATATAGAGACTTTATTTATGACTACAAGGGATACACTTAATTTATGACAAATGAGAAAAGGAAGTTTGTTTAAACAAATGGTGCTGGGATAATTGAGTTTCCAAATAATAATAATAATAGAAAACTTGAGTTTACCCACACCATATGCAAGAATCATTTTTAATGAATTTAGTATATGGATATGAAAAGCAAAACTAAAAATCTCAGAAAAATATAGGGGAATATTTTCATGACCTCGAGGTGTACAAAGATTATAAAAATATAAGACCAAAGTACAGATGATAAACGAAAAGATGAATTTTACTGTGTTAAAATTAAGAACATATATGCATCAGAATATCACAGGTGGGTGTGAGAAAGCAAGCCATAGAATGAAGCAAAGTATTTGGAGGAAGATACTTGTAGAAGCTATTCACACAAGAGTTTGAAAAAAAGAAAAAAAGGACCAATAAACATTTGAAAAAGTGTTTAACCCTTTTCCTGTTTAGAAAAAAAAAGTAGAGCTCAGTGCCAGCATTCATTTAACATGCGTAGAAATGCTACGTTTTCTAAGATTTGACATTTCCAGTGATTGAGAATTACTATATTTTTTAAATGAAAATACCACTACTAAAAACAGAATGCTATAAACACAATGATGTTATTTGTTTCCAAAGACTATCTATATACTAGAGTGATGCTACGAACTCTAGTGATATGAACTCTCTTATTCTGCTGGTGATAGTGAAAATTGGTACCTTTAAAAACTGGCATTATAAAGTCTACCTTCTTTACAGCTATTCTATTACCAGTAATTCTCAGCAGAAATGTTTGCACATGTGCAGAAGACCATTATTAGAATGATCATAGTAGAATTTACTTAATAGCTAAATTTGAGAAACAACCCAAAAATGTATTCATAGAAAAATGGACACATTTTCTGTATTGTCAAAACAATGAAATATTATACAGCATTGACAGTGAACAAACTGCACACATACAAGGCAACATATGTGAGTCTCAAACATAAAGTTGAGCAAAAGGAATACATACTTCATTTCATTTATTTTAAAATGAAAAGCAGGCAAAACTAAATTTTGGTGTTTATGGAATGTGTACTTGGGTAAACAAGGAAGTAATTACCATAAAAGTCTCCATAGTGGATAACTTTATAGGGAGGGAGGGTGCTGTAATACAGAGCTCTGGGGTGCTAGGAATATTCAGTTATTTAAGCTGGGTAGCATTTAGATTTTATGTGCTTTTTCAGTGTGTGCTATACTTTATAATTAGGAAGTTTTAAAAATTGAGTTAAATACATGGTATTATTATGGCCTTAGGTTAAGATAGCTTAATACGTCTGTCTTAGAACAGGGATGGTCTTGCTAGTAAGGCTGATGTTCATAACACATAAATAATATTTCACCCACATGTACTATTTCATTGGCTCTGTACTCTGTGAGACAGGCATGGCAGAAACTATTGGACTCTTCACAGATCAGAAAACTGAGGCCCAAAGAGGCTGAATGGCTTTTCCAGATCCACATTGCTAGCATATGGCAGAGGTGGCACTTGAAACTAGGACTAACCCTTTTCCCAAAAAAGTCAAAGTTAAAACTATAGGACAATGCATACCCACTGGGATGACTATTAAAAAAAAAAAAAAAAGCAAAACAGTAAGTGTTGGTGAAGATATTGAGAAATTAGAGCCCTCATGCATTCTTAGTTCAGAATGTAAAATGATGTGGCTGCTATGGAAAACAGTTTGGCATTCCTCAAAAAATTAAATATGGAATTACCATATAAGCTAGCAATTCCACTCCTAGGTTTATACCACAGGGAACTGAAATGAGGACTTAAACAGATACTTTTACACCAATGTTTACAGCAACATTATTCACAATAGCCAAAAGGTGAAACAACTCAAGTGTACATCATCAGATGAATGGATAAAGTGTGGTATATACACGTACAATGCAATATTATTCAGCATATATACAAAGGAATGGAGCAATTCCACTCCTAGGTTTATACCACAGGGAACTGAAATGAGGACTTAAACAGATACTTTTACACCAATGTTTACAGCAACATTATTCACAATAGCCAAAAGGTGAAACTCAAGTGTACATCATCAGATGAATGGATAAAGTGTGGTATATACACGTACAATGCAATATTATTCAGCCTATATACAAAGGAATGGATTCTGATACATGCTGCAACATGGATGAACCTTGAAAGCATGCTGAGTGAAACAAGCCAGGCACAAAGGGCCAAAATATAATATGATTCTACCTATATGAGATATATAGAATAGACAGATTCAAAGAGACAGAAAATAGAATAGAGGTTATTAGAGACTGGGAAGAGGAGAAATAGGGATTTAGCGTTTAATGGATACAGAGTTTCTGAGATGATGAAAAAGTTCTGGAACTAAGTAGTGGTGATGGTTACACAACCATCGTGAATGACTTTAATGTAATGAATTGTACACTTAAATAGTAAAACCGAGTAAGTTTCATATTATGTACAGTTTACCACATTAAAAAAAATTTAAAAAACGCAGAACAAATATTATGATGAACTTTATTTACCTTGTGTTCCCCAAACAGGGAAGCTGAGTTTATTCTGGGGGTATCAGGGATCCTGATCTTACTCCAGAAAAATCTCAGAAGGGTGGCATAGCTTAAGTTTTCAAGGCTAATTCCCTACCAGCCTTGAAATGCTTCATGTTCTAGAGATTCTTTGTGGTTGGCAATAATTCGGTACATGACAGATCAACCAATTCTACATCAACCAGGAATTAGACAAATGCATATTTTATGTCTATATACTGGATATGTGAAGATGTGCAGACCTAGCCTCAGGGATGAGTTAGGGTATATGTGTGAAGAAATAGGATAGTCTGAGGTATTTCTCCTTGGTATGAATTAGCTACAAGTTAGCTATTTTAGTTCATCAAGAGTAAGCTAGAATAAAAATAAAGCTTCAACTTTTCACATTTGTTGCAACTTTAACACAAACTCTTTAGATGTAATCTATAAATCCACTTCCTAGTGATATTCTTTCTGCTAAAAAAAAATCAAATTTATTATTTAACTTCACTGCAAGGAACATTTCAAAAATAATCTTTGATATTTAGATAGTGTGAGATCTCCCAAGAGATATTACTGGAGATATTGAGGCAAATAATCCACTGTGTTTCTCTATAATGCTTTAAAATATCCCACAGCACTAGCTATAGGGAAGCAAAGTGTTTCTTCCAATGTGATTTCATAGGTTTTTTTGAGTTCATACTAAACCTCTTTTTCTTTTCAAGTCTTAAAAATAGTTTCGTTTTAGCTTTTTCTGCTCCTATTAAAAAGTTTAAGTTTATGGATGTATATTTTCATACTTTCTAGGATATATTTAATATTTCTGAAAAAATGAGTATAATCATTTTATCCATTAGTTTTAAAATTGAAATTCATACAGAAAAATGAAAATATAGTATAGTTTCTAGGAGCAGTGATTCTTAGCCCACATGGATTGTAATCCTGGCTCTGCCACTTACTAGCTATGTGACTGGGCAAGGCATTTGACCCCCCTGCATGCTTTAGTGTATTCATCTATAAAATAGAGCCTACAATAATATCTACCGTATAGAATTGTTATGAGAACTGAGTTAATATTGTAAAGTAATTGGAATGGGCACATAGAAAACACTATTTAAATATTAAAATGGTATTAAATAAAGTAATATAAGTTAGCTGTAACCTGGACTTTGTGTTTTATTTTTGCATCTGTGAAATGGAGAAAGAAATCTATAACTCAAAATGATATGTGAATGTTATTGTAATACCAATAGTAACTATTGCTTGGAAGTTCTTCAAAAGAAAGCTGATAGAAGTTACTGTTTACTATGATAAATATCAATGTAATCAGAATGCATTTGCTTCGCAATAGATGATAAAATAACTCTCAACTAATACAAAAGAGTAGGTTTTGATCAAACACCTTTTTTTTTGCACGTTTGGCCTAGGTAGAAAGGGTAGCTTTTTGATGGCAGAAGATATTAAATTAATCATCTTGACTCCACTCGTTCTTGACATAATAATTTGTATAAATTACCCAAGTGATATTAAGAAAATAATTTGTATAATCTGTGATGTGAGAAATCAGTTGTTTCATTATTTATCACCCATTGTGCAATTTTGATTTAATTTGGTTTGTTGTGTATTATTTTACTGCTCTATTAACCTAATGATTTGAGCAATTATTTATCGTTTGTGATATTAGGTAATAGATTAAGGGGATATTATTAGATAATTCATGATAAAATGATGTTTATGAATATTATAATAGAGAATTCTGCTACTTTAATCTGAATGCTGTATACGGTTGATCATAATGAACAAAATTCATGTCACACAACTATAAGTGTAATTTTTTATTAACATAGAGATATGGTAGTTATCACCATTATTTAATATAGAATAGATAAACTGATAGTAAACTTTGGCCCTGGATTTCTTCACATATCTATGGAAGTATTATACTTTTACTAGAAGATCTTAATGTCAAGTGAAGAAAATAAAATAAATGATTTGATGCTTTACCATTGTTTATTTTTTCAAGAAAACTGGTAATTACAAATCTTTTATTGCTACTTCTGCTCTTGAAGATTCCTCATAGATCTCTTTGTCCTGGCTTTATAGCATGTCCTTCTCATTATTGCCAGTACTTACACTGTTAATAGTGATGTTTATGTGCATTTGTTCATATGGATTTCTTAGATCATTTCTCTCTAGACATATAGAGTAGCATGGCCTAATGCTAATCAAAGTTTTTTTTCAGAGGAAAATGGTATATAGATGCACACTCTTATTTGCAGTTTCTAATCCCAAATCTCTGAAAAGTAAAAAAAAAGTAATATATTTATTGGCAAATCTGACCTGAATTGACATGAAGTCATTTATAGTCTGTATCTGATTTATTTTGAATATTTATACATTTTACTATAGCAATATTAATTGTTTGTTTACAGGATGCTGTTCCAAGGCCCTGATGGAGATGTTATATATAGTATATATACTATATTGTTCTAAAATTTGGAAAATTCATGTATTCTGAAATACATTTGGCTGCAAGGGTTGTATGCAACCAGTAATTGTGATTGTTTTGGTATTCTGTAATCCTAACTCTTGTGTGGTCTAAGAATATAAGATTTGTAATCTAGTTATGAATGTTAATCTTTAATTTTTTCTTTTAGATTACCTATAGTTGTAATACATCAATGAAATATTATTAAATTGTAATGAATGGTTCCAAAATCCTTGAAACAAACACTTATTTGTAATGTGGCTAGCCAAATCTCATATCACATGTTTTTAAAGAAATATTTGACTGGCTTCACATATTATTTACAAAGATTAATGATGAATTACAAATTAATGTCAGCCATATAAACAGTTTCCTAGCATGTGAGTATAATGGTGCTTCATGGGATGTCTTGGGGTACTTAGATTATATATTGCTTCTTGGGGCTTTATGACCCTCTTCCCACTCCCCCGACACCAATCTGGGAGAAGAAATCTTTTTATATGGATTACATTTTTTTAAGTATCATTTCTCATGGAGGATATATAAATTACTAGTCACATAACACTTTAGTGAGAGATGTTAATGCTAACTTGACTTTAAAAGTCTAACTTTTGAACTATTATTTTTAGGTATTTACTACCAGGAAGTACACAATTCTTCATGAGAACACCAACCTACAACTTGAAATACAGTTCACCCGGAATGACTCACTCCAGTGTTTTGTTTACATCACGATATGACCATTTGTGAAACAGAAAAGAAGCTCGCCATGGGTTATGCATAATAGCAGTTCATTTTCTCCCTAATTTAAACATGCAAAGAAAGCAACCATTAAGTGCTGTTTTATGTATATACGACATATATGTGTGAAAATATATACACACATGCACTCAAATAACATATATATTTATTATATGAAAGAAGAATTAGCAGAAAACTGGATATAAGACTTAACCTTTCTGGAAATGTAATAAACCATGTTAATACTGTTTACACAAATATGTGGATGTCTAGAATTTGCTAGGTTTATAACTAATACCTTCCTACTAGAAATGTTATTTTTGCTGCAGAATATATAAAACAGAATTTGATCCTGAAGATCCCATTACAGTGTTAAATTATTTTCTAGATAACACGTCTTTTGACTTGAAAAAGCATTAATAGTATAATACCTTATTAATTCTCTTATGTATAGTAGCCATTTAAAATGAAAAAAATTAGAATCCTGGTGTTGCTTGATGATAGGATTAAGTATAAAACGGGTTTATCATAACTGTAGCACACTGTAAAGTACTATAAAAATCCCAACCTGATTCTTCAACATTTTATTCCTCTATGTGGAAATTTAGCTACTAATGATAATGTACATTTTCAGTAAGGATCTCGAAGTTCATATTATGATCTAAAATGAAAGACAATCCAGTGAGTTAAAAATAAAGAAAACATAAACTAGCTTTTAGTTTTACTTTTCATTGGGAATCACATAAAGAACAAAAAATGATGATAATGACAAAATCGTATAATTTTTGTATCTGATACTACTCGCCTTTATTTGGAAAGTATAGCTCCAATTGGTACTTATGGTCAAATACATTTTTTTCTGTTCTTCGGAAGTAGTAGAATTTACTTTTCAAATTTATTTCAATTTTACAGGATAATGTCTCATACTTCTAAGTTTTTCAATGTTGAGACCAATTTACATTGCAAAGTCTAATATACAGTTTTACATGGCACCAAAGGAAATAATCTAAATTATTGCAAATAGAAGATTCTGATCACTGGATATTATTAGTCATGATGTACCCTTGAGAAGTCTTTTTAAATTACAGTATGAAGTTTCTTTTCATTCGAAGTTATTTTGCATAAGTTTCATAGCCGTTTACTTTTCTCCCTGACAGTTTCAAAAACGAGTAAGCTTTCACTTTTCCATGAAAATATAAAGAACATGATCATCGACATGGCAATCCTTAGAAATTGCAATATTCACCCAGAAGTTTTATTTTCTAACGGATGCTAATTATTTGCAAAATTCATGAATGTTTTACCTCCTTTTATTAATCTAAAAGCTATTTCCAATAAATCAAGAAATGACCCCAAAGTCAAAGGAGAATTGAGGGAGGCAAACTGGCCTGGTTTAATTAACAAGCTGGATAATTGGCACCCCAAAGTTATAAGTTAGATATACTTTGCTCTTAAGGCCATATTCTAAGACTGTTTTTGGCTAAAATAGGTTATTTTCTAAGTTATTGCTAGCTACTTGACTCTTATGCCTACCTAGCATCCATATTCCAATAGATACTTTTTCTTGCTATATTCCTCCCAAAGAAGAATTTGTTATTGTCTTTTTGGTGCAAGAGAATAAGGATGTCAGGATGAAGGAAATTACAGTGTAACTGAGTGTTGGTGACTTTATTTTGTGAATTCTTAAATATGTTACAGAATTTTTTAGAATAAATAATGCAAAGATTGGGCTATTACAAAATTATTAGAAGAATGATCAGCAAGTAGGCCTTTTCATGGAGTATTTTTAGTCATTTTTCTTTTAAATTCACAATTTGTCCATGAATGAGACAATTTCAAGTGTCTGGTATATGATATCAGTACAGTTTGTTGGCCACTCACTTGTGTTAGTTTAAATAAAAAAATGGTTATTTAATTTGCTAGAGTAAACGCTTTGGAACTTCTGTTCTTAGTTGCATAAGAGTGAAATTTCTATTTAAGAATGTCTGACATGGGGATGAGCCCTGTCACCCTAGGAAAAAAACAGAATGCAAAAAAATTTAAAAACCAAGAGTAAATTTAAATACATAAAATGATGCAAATAATTGATTAAAACATTTCCTTTCTCTAGTTATTTAAGTCTGCTTTTTTCTGAGCAGTATAAATAGGCCCACATTCGCCCATTTATACTGATCCAGTTTGCTATGATGAAGTTGTAAATAAAGCCATGGACTCATTATTTATATCTACTACCTGGTATGCTGTGGTCTATGGTTGCTGTAGTACTTATTCTCTAATGAGAAACCAAGAAGAGAAGATGCAGTAATAAACTAGAAAGTCTCCAGAGGCCATAGAAATGTTTAGAAGTATAAAATATTTCTTAGTTTTTCTTATACATTTTTTATTCATGGAGTTAAAACATGTCAGTATAAGTGATAGTGTGGCTTTGGCTCTCTCTTCTAGGAGAGAAAATAAGTATCTGAAAAATTCCACAAGCTATTCAACCTTACCAGGAGTTTTTAATAGGGAATTTGGTTTATTTATAATAAAAGCATATTTTTATTCTGTTATTTAAAAAAATCCCTGATCATTCTGTAAATCTAAGATTGGAATGCTTCCCAGAAGTGTATACGATTGCAATGATTTCCAGAACTGTATAAAAAGCAAACTTTTTATTTTAAATCATCATCTGTGAACATAGTATGAGATTGCAGATTAGTTTTCACTTTAATAATCCAGGATTGTGGATTAGTTGCCATTTGTAATCTGCCGAAAGAAATACTGTGATTCTTATTACGAGTATTGTTACTAGCAATAAATTTTATTTTACTTTAATTTCATTTACCTTGCATATATAAAAATGAAATTATAATAGGGCCATATGTGGAAATGGCAACAGTAACCTCTGCCTAGAACATAGTTGAATATTCCTGGTTATCTATAAGATGCAAAGATATATACAAATATCTGTAGGTCTAAATACACAAAAAGTCTTACTAATTTCTTCTCCCTAAAACTAAAATGAACCAACTCAAACAAAAACCCCAACCTTCTTTTCATTTAATATTTACACGCGACTAGATGACAGTGATTTCTAGACATCAAGAAAAAGATTTCATTCTAATTCTCTTTTTAATTTGGAATGTATATGACTGTAGAATTTTGTTACCTAACTGGAAATTTCAGGTGTTTTAATATAAATTAATCCAAATATTTTCTTCTTTAGCGTGTTAAAGCCATTTCATTTAAAAATTCTCTTTAAATCTAAACATACACACTACTTGACCTTTTTGAAAGTACCAAAAAATTGATAGTTGCATAAATGCTATTATTTTTAGTTTTCTATAAAGCACTAATTTATTCTTAAATGTATACTCTTTTTAAAATAATAGCAAATACCTCGAAAAGAATGACAGAAAATACTTTTCCATTCTGTTCTCTAAAGCTGATTTACATTTTGAGTCTTAGTTAACTTGATTCTAATGGTTAAACAATAAAAAGTATAACTACAATTAATGTGTTTCTGTGACCTGATTTTTTAAAATATGCTTTCTTTTTTAAATCGAAGGATTTAGACTTTCAAGGACTTAGTTATCTAAATATTTTGGACTAATATTACTTATGCACAAATTAAAATTTTAGAAATGTATTTATGACTAAAATGTTATTTCCTACTCCTTCCTTCCTTCCTTCCCTCCTTCCTTCCTTCCTTCCTTCCTTCCCTCCTTCCTTCCTTCCTTCCTTCCTTCCCTCCCTCCTTCCTTCCTTCCTTCTTTCCATGTCCATTAAACATTTTTTTTGCATTTAAAAAAAATCAGTCTCTGTTTTAAACCCAACTTTTATTTTTTCAGAATGAACATCTTAGTTTTTTAATTTTTCCCTTCCTTCCTTCCTTCCCTCCTTCCTTCCTTCCTTCCTTCCCTCCCTCCCTTCCTCCCTCCCTCCCTTCTTTTTTTTATACTTTATGTTCTCTTCAAAGTTTTGACCTTTGCATGGACAAAGTCAAGAAAGAGAAATCTTGCCTTATTTTTATCCTCAGCAACAATAAAAGTTGGATAATGAATCATTGGATCTAGTTAATTTGTCTGCTGAGATTTTTAAAAATCAAATTGAAGTCCATGTCTAAAAAACATTAATTGCCTGGAGTCAAGGTACACGGCTACAAATAACAGTCTTGTAACCAAAAAATTAATATATTAAAACTTATTGCACACTTTGAGATTGCTGCTCTTTTTTTTGTTTGTTTTGTTTTGTCATAAATGGGTATATGATAGATTGAAGGAAAACTAGTCAGATAATACATTCTGACTAGCTGGGCTGTATTATCTAAGAAGAGCAACATAAGGCTTTTATTTTTATTCTCACTTATTTGAAAACTATTAGTAAAATCATCATTCAATAGACTAACATTTTCTATGTTAGTAAGAAGACTTACAAAAGTAATCAGATAATGGTAATATTTCTCTTTCAAAGGCTAACAACAATTCTTGTTCTTGAGGTAGTCGGTTCATACAATAACTACTGTACATCCTATGGCATCGAATATTAATAGATTTGCTGAAGATTCTGGGTTTGAAGATTAGCTTGAAAGCAATACTTTTGCTACCATGAATCATGACTCAAATTATCCCCATATGCTTTACTACCTGTATATGAATGCAAATGTTGTTACAGAAAATATGCTTGAAATGTCAACACAATGTGCAATTAGTATGGCATTGTCATGCTTTAGCATGTGATATCTGTATGGTGAAGTTATTTCAATTACTTAGATATGTTATTATAATAAAAAATGTTTAACATAAGAAAACTACAGTATGCCATCAAATGGTTATTTTTGTTTTGCACACACACACACACACACACAATTTTTAGTAGGAAAATAGATTGGCTTTCAATTAATTGTTCAGGGGGATGAAGTACATTTTCACAGTAATTTTTTTCTGCTGTACAGACAGCAATAGCGCTGTGGGGATAACATTAGCTGCTATTAAAGTCAGGTCGAATATACAAAATTAGTGTCAATTTCTCTCTTAGCTGGAAGACACACTTTTCTGAAATTTAGAAATGACACATCTTTCTAGCATCATTGATTACAACAGTATTACTAATATGAATAGAATTATGTCAGCATCTCAGCAAAGAAGTTCACTTTTTTTCAGAAATTTATAATTTTATCTTCGTTAAAACATTATACTATATTTCAATAAGAAGCATATTCTAGTTTTATTGCCATTCATTCCATTATTTAACATTATGAAGAAATTAGAAAATTTTCCTTTAAAGAATGGATGCACTTTGGATAAAAACCTTATTTTGTGGTAGGAGCTTTAATGCATGTATATCTTTTTGGAATTAACCAATAGTATAAACATTTACTTTAAAAATGTACTTTTAAAAAATTATTATTTTTATAAAGTTAAAATATTGTATGAAAGCTTAAAGTTGAAATTTTGATTTTTTTTCAGTGACAGATAAAGATGAAGTCGATGTGAGTAGTTCGGTATTTCCCTATTCCATCAAGTAATTTGTAGGATAAATAAACACACCCACATATATATGTGTTTATATACATATATAATTTCATTCAATTAAATGATTGAAAATCTTTTAAATTATAAAATAAATCATCCCAAAATAATTTTAAGTGTCAGAAAACTTTATACAGTGCCTTAACACAAAATTAACATTTAGGTCTTTTGGAGAAAATAGGATAATCTTTAATTTGGAGAGAGTTATCTCATTATGATTATTCATGTATATATTGAATATGGTGACAACAGTGCCCATCTCCATGGTCAGGTAAATTTCAAAAAACATTGGATAAAAATTGGAATATGTTTCTTTACTTTTCAGACCTCTCAGAGTCTTTAATATACTAACATGTATAGAGCCTCCAGCAAGGGATTAGAACATGCATCAGTCCTAAACTAATTTCACTGTGGTATCTTTTATTAAAATGCATCTCCCAGAGCTAGTCTTCTATTGACCAAACTTTGGGAAACACCAGAGTAAACCAATTCATTTACTAGTAAAGTGATCAAGATTCTTCTTCAATCATTTATCAAATATACACAAGTGGTATAATTATAAATATAGTATAAGAATTTACTTGCACTTGTCACTTGAGAATTTGGTCATTTCCAGAGGAATATTTGAACCAGAGTTTCAATAGGGAATGGCTTGACCCAGGAAGGACACCCACAGATAAATAACCTTAATGGTAAACATGGGTTACATTAGACATTTGTAACATAATTGTGATGTGCAAAGTAATGTATATTGCTTAGGAATGTGGTCAGGATGTGGTCCAAGCCCTTATGAAGAGATATTAATGATTTATTGGGTCTAACATGATAAAAGTTTGTCTTTAATGAAAGTCTAACATCACCTTTCAGCAGATGATAAGAGTTTGTATAGCACACAATATTTCTAGAAGCACTTGCCATCTGAAACCAAAACAAAAAGGATGTCTGTGGCTGACAAATTTCCTTATTTGCTAGATTTACTTAAATTTTGCGTCGTTTGTGAGAGAAAATTTATTGTCAAATTTTTTTCTGTATCTAAGTTGTATGTTAGACATTTTGGAAGTCTTAAGAAGTTTTATCACACTCAGTTCTGTTTTGTTCCATGTGAAATATTGCCAAATTAATCTCCTTTTTAAAAAATATAGTAAATATACTACTGTTTGGTATGTTTAGGGAGTTATTTATTGAATTCTACTATAGTGGCATACACTAAACTATTTCCTATAGTTATCAAAAATACTGAAATTTTGGCTTAGAAAACTATCTTTACTGTTGTACAGAAATGACATCATTTTGATAACTTTATAACAAGGCAGGCTTTAATATTTTATGTAGTAATAGAAACATATAGTGAGAATAAGCGAATTCCATATTTTGTATTAAGAACAGGTGCAAATGGACATAAAGTACTAAATTGACACCGTTGTGATAAAAACTTTCAAGGGTAATAACAAAACTATTTAAATTTAGCTGAGCTCTGTACCATTATACTGTTGCTAGTGCTTTAAAAAGGTCAAGAGACATAATAAATTCAATTTTTAAACCTGCAGTATGCTGTTAGCAGTAAAAACATTAATATATCTGCATGTTTAGAGGAAAATATATGACAGTGTATGTGAAAAACTCGAGTATATAAACCTTAATACAATCTAAGAAAATTTCATTTAGCATGTTACCTCATTTTCATTAAAATGATGAAAACGTGAATTTAGAAAATTACTTAGTCCTTAGGCTGAAAAATAGGTAGATCATCAAAACCTAATAGCATTCTAGCTCAAATTGGTATTTGTTCAGTAGATGCTCTACATCATAATGTGAAAAGTACAAGCGAAAACTCAAATTTGGAGAAGAAATTGAAGGTATTTTTTTAAATAAGCAAATTTAGCTAATTCCATTATGGTTTTTGACTCTCAAACTGAAGCAATAGACTTGTTACCATAACATGTTTACTACAAATACAAAATAAGTAGATTCTTTAGAAATTAGCTTGATTTGTGTATTTTAGCCTCCAGTTTTTCAGCCAAAAATTACTTGTATTTGCTTTTTGATTTTTTTTCCTCGACCATTTATTGCTAGGCATTTGTAGTTTCTACATTTCCTCTCATTTAGTTCCACTTTTTCCCAGGCTGCCACATTACTCTCACTCTAAAATACCAAATAATCATTGCTTATTTTAGTTGTTTTAACTAAAACATTGAATTCTTATCAGATTATGAAAAAAGCAAAAGCATATTCCACTTCTGCATTATTTTTAATCTTTTGGACTAATTTTTTTTTAGCAATTTGGCCTATAGTCATAGTGTCCTATTTCTCTGAGCAACAGGTAAATGGTTGCAATTTCTCTAAGTTCTGTGATTACTCAGAATCTCTTATAAATGTTATGTCCTGGTAAATCATAAGAAGCCCATTTCTAGACCTGAGATGTCCTAGTATTGATCTTGCTTCCTCCTACACATGCTAACAATTTCCACAGCAGTTTGTAGATATGACCTAGGCATTTAATTAGTAAATGAGGATTGCAGGTTTCTAAAAAGGTCCATAGCACCAAGATTCCTCAAAAAATTAGAGAGCTAACTACCTTATGTCCCAGGGATTCCACTTCTAAATATTTATCTGAAGAAATCCAAAACACTAATTCGGAAAGATATCTGCACCCCTATGTTCACTGCAGCACTGTTTACAATAACCAATCTATGGAAGCAACCTAAGCTATCCATCGATTGACGTTCAGTTAAAGAAGAAGTAATACATATATACGATGGAATATTATTTGGCTATAAAAAAGAATGAAATTTTTACCATTTGTTACAACATGAATGAACCTAGAGATTATTATGCTAAGTGAAGTAAGTCAGGCAGAGAAAGACAAATGCCATGTGATTTCACTTATATGTGGAATATAAAAAAAAAAATGAACAAACGAAACAAACAAACTCACAGATACAGAGAACAAACTGATGGTTGCCAGATGGGAGGGGATTTGTGGGGCTGGGTGAAAAAAGTGAAGGAATTAAGAAGTACAAATTGGCAGTTCCAAAATAGTCACAAGGATGTAAAGTTCAGCATAGGGAATATAGTCAATAATGTAATAACTACATATGGTGTCAGGTGAGTATTAGATTAGACTTATCGGGAGGATCACTTATAAGTTATATAAATGTATAACCCCTATGCTATACACCTGACATTAATATAATATTGAATGTCAACTGTAATTAAAAAATAAAAAATAAAACAATAAAACCACAGTGATATAGTACACCCACTAGAACAGCTAAAATTAAAAAGAAAAAAATTATTCTCAAAAATAAATAAATAATAAAAAGACTCTATAACACCATGACACCTTGCCTAGTAACCCCAGGGGGTTGGGAAAATAAAGTTGCTTACAAAGATTGCAGTCTCTGTTATCTTTCTTAGCTTATTATCTCTCATCTACTTTATTGTTTAATTTTCTTGTGTAACAGAAAATACAATGGAATAGGAAGCAGATAATGTGGGTTCTGATCCTAGTTCTACGAACTACCTGGGTGAGACGGAAGTTTTGTTTTTTAAAATAAATATCAATGTTGTCTATATGAGAGTTTTGTCATGAAGAAAATAATAATCACTAGTTTCTATAGTAAAGTATAATTTCCTCATATATAAAGCTATTTCACCGATGATCAGAACACTCTACTTTGTGATTCTAAATCTTGTGGGGTATCGCTGGGTTTCAGGTTTTGTAAGAAGGAGACTAAGGAAACATGTTACCAAGCATTCATCTATTTCAATAAAAACCTTTGTGTATACACTAAATTCAGTCTCAGGATTACAAAGTAAGTTAAAATTTATTCGCTCAGCCAGAAATTTTAGGTAAAATGAAACAAAGGTCTTATATATTTTTATTCCCAATAAAGAAGATGGTGGTTAAAAGAGTGGCTTCAGATGCCAAATAACCTGGATTTCAGCCTCCAGTGCCTAAGATGAAAGTGACCTTAAACCTCAGTTTCTTCATGTTAGAGTAGTGTGAGGAAGTTAATTGGGATATTCTGTGTGAAGCTCTGAGCCTCTCAATAAATGTTTATTGTTCTTATTTTTATTTCCACACAAAGCCTTTCTCTACCATCCCCAGAAAAGCACAACTCTGTCAACACATTTTAGGATTGAGAGTAATATGGTATTTCTGGGGCATGAACCAGGTTCTCCCAACACACATTTTCTGGCTTTACTATCTAGCTAATTCCTCTTGTAACATGTCAAAGGGACAATTTTGCAATCTGTAAGGGACAATCTTTTAGGTATTTGTCCTTAGGAAATGCTAAGTATAAATATCATAGGATTACCATGCACATGTCTTCTTTGAAACAAGAAGATGTAAAGAAAAAATCATAATAAGTAAAAAAAGTTTTTAATTGACTACTTCCGGTTTTGCTGAAAATGGCTTGATGAAAGTTTACCCCACAAACAACAGTAGGCCTACTACCTGCCAAGCACTGCTAAACTGTGCTCTGGGGTAGTAAGAGTTCATATTCTAAGTGAAGAGATACAAAATCAATACTAGATAATAGTAATGCAGACAAGTAGTACAATGGAGTGATGGGGGATTTGTGGGAATATAGCAGAAATAATGAGTATCCTGTATAGAAAAACTGGGGAGAGTGTCACAAGAGAGTAGTTGAGTTGGGTCTTGATATGTGAGCAAGATTTCCACAGTGAAAAAGAAGGTTCCAGGCACAGGGAATATCAGAGGTGAGAGGGCCTGACTCAGGGAACAGAAAAGGTCAGCATGGCTCAACATGAGTTGGGGTGTTGAGTGGATGAAGATGTAGGTTAGAGCCAGTTGCAAAATCTTTAGATGCTACACTTAAAAGAGTTTGGATCTTACTCTTTACGCAGCAGAATCAATGAACATTTTTACTATCAGGTAGTGAGGAAATGGAGTCTGCATTTTATGGAGTTGGTTGTGTCGGCCTTATGGAAGAGGGAGCACGACTGGGTTTGGGAGTGGCTGGTGGCAAGGAAATAGGAAACTGTGATTGGAATGTAGGCAGGTTACGATGAGGGCCTATATTTGGGTGGGGTGAAGGTAATTCTTCAAGAGACATATCTGAGGAAGAACGCGTCAGATTTTTGGACGTATTTTGTATGAGGAATGAAGGCAATAACTCAAGGAATTGTCTAAAATTTTTTTATTGTAAAAAAATTTATTTAGTGTAAAAAAATGATTGTGTTGTTCATTTCAAGCCTGCTTTCCTGGGATATGGCATGTAATTTCATTTTGACAAACATGTACTGAGTATTGGCTGTCTGTTAAGAACTATGCTAGATACCAGAGAAACAAATTATTAATAAGATTACATCCTCCCTTTTCACAAGTTCAAATTCTAGTACAGGAAAACATCATCCAAACAAAGAATTATAATGAAATTCACTAAGGATATATAACGGATGTATATTTAAGGAATTCTATAAAATGTTCTATTACTGTTAACATGGAACACCTTTATATAATGTGAGAGCTTAGCTTTGATTCCCAAGCGAAATGGACCTTATGGGCATCAGGTATAATGGATAAAATTTGCTTAAGAGAAAAACAGAATTGCATGTCTAATACTGTAGACTATAAATAGTATAGAGTAGAAAAAGGCAAAAAACAGCTTACATTACACTTTCTCTGTAGAAAGGCCTGGATTTTCTATAGTTTTATCTTTAATCTAAATGATGAGAGGTGTGTAACATGGTTGCTAAGAGCCTGGACTCAGGAGCTAACTTGTCAGGTTTGAATCCCAGTTCCACCATTTCCTGATGGTCTGACCTTGGGTGAATTCCTTAGTACCTTGTTTCTCGTTTTTCTTATCTGTAAAATGGTGATAATAATGATAGCACTGATATAGTGGTTATGAAGATTTATTTGTGCATTTTTGAAGTCATTGATGAGATGAGGTCTCATTTGAATTCCTTATAGTGGAGAACCTTTGAAATAACTGTACCAGACGTCAGGTTTTTATTTTATTAAATAAATACCCTACTGACTTGGTACTGTTTTTAAAATGTTATTTTCATTCTATGGTTTTGCACTTGGATCTGATAAAATGTTATATTTAAAAATCATTCTCATACCTCTTCAACTTAAAGGCTTGTAACACTGAAAATTGCATTCTTATTGATTATTCTTTGCACTGTGCTAATTCTATGTTACTGATATGATCATTTTCCTGTCTTGTCAATAATATTAGAAACATTCTTACGCCACCAGATATCTTTGTATTCTGAGGTTTTAATGAAGAGGCAACTCTTGCTGCTTTAATGATTAAATCTCCTCTAACATCTTTTCATCTGAAATATACTTTTGTTATTTTCATTATGAGGAAACGCATGGAAAGATTAATTTAAAGGGCTTTATTTCTGCCCTCGATATTTGGTACCGTTTATCAATTGCTCAGCTGTGCTGTCACTGTTAGTGAGGCTGAGTTATTTAATTGAACTCTCACTCAATTAGTCTCTTTCCATCATTTATACATGATCATTAATTAATTAATTTTCAATAAAATAGTCACCTTGTGGTATTACATCTACAAGTTGGTCCTGGAGGCCTAGGCAGAACTGGAATAATAATCAATCAAACTTTCCCTTGATAATCCTTCCCACACAGTGAGCTGTACCTAAAACAAACGCAAACTACCAGACCGTGCGTTAGAAGTTTATTTCAGTGCCTCTGACATATGTGAGCTGCAGAAGACAGAAGATTGCAAAGTACCTAAAAGATACGTTAGAAGTTGCTTTCCTGTCTTGTAGATAGGAGGTTCTGCTTTAAGGTTTTAAACATTATACATTTTTTTTTTCCTGGGGTTATTTCTCTAAATTTATGGATAAATCTTCCAAGGGAAAGGAAGACTGAAAAGTCCCTGAGTCTTCTCTCTTCCAAAGGAGAGTGTAACTCAACGAACACACAAGGGATGTGGCTTATGGAACATCATTTTCAAGTTTTTGTCAAACTTTTGCTTACATCTTTTACATCTCCATTCATGATTAAACATCCACTTTGCTCAGTCTCATGTTTAAAATATAAAAGCATGCAAAACCTTCTTTCACTTTGGTTGAGCATGGTATTTTGATAAATTAAAAATTCCCAAAGGTTACTGAGCTCTATTTGGCTGCTGTAGAGAACTGGTTAAAACTATGATTGGAGTGCCTCTCTAAAAGAAGAGGAAATGAGAAAATGTTAATTGTGAATAGTTTTTCTTCTGACTATAAAATTCTATACATTATTTGATGTATAGGTAGATTAAAGAGGGAGGAATGATGCTGTTTTGTTTCTAGATACCACACTAAATTTAGTTGTACTATCACTTATACAAAGTTTAGCAGGTAATGACTTACCCTGAGAAGTTTTTATTTCAGTATTTATATTTATCACGATTAGGAAAATTTGTTAATTATATAGCAGTTGTCATTGATCAAAGGGAAAGGTCTTATTTTTGACATTCTTTTTGGCATTTCTAGTGGTGTGCTGGTAAACATTTAACAACCAGTCCCCCAAACACACACACACACACACACACACACTCACTCACTCACTCACTTATGCATGCACGCCCTGCAAACAAAACAAAACCCTGATTTATAGTGTTTGCCAATTTCTATAGTGTAAATACACTCACCATGACAGATTTCAATTATCAACATTATGTCACTGAACAGGGAATTGGAAAATACGTGCACAGTCAGCTCTTGCAAGCTGCCACCAGTTGGCTGCAGCAAACTACTGGTTCTGATTTTAAAAGTGATTATTACACAAGTTCTTTTTTTAAACATTTGGACTTCTGCTACTACTTATGCCTGTCTATTCAGTAAATTTTTTTCAGATGTATTATAACTTGTTTCTGTAAATATGTAAATGGATAGAGCACTTAGAAGACTAAATATTTTCACCTTCTTTCAGAAAATCAGTTTTGAAACCTAAATTTCTTATATAGTGAATACCCTCCTATTCATTTTCTTTGGTTTTTTGTTTATTATAAAACAAAATTTCCTGGGAGTCCATAAATGAAAACATTTGAATGTGTGTTCCAACTGGCTTTTAATTCATGTCAATTTAGAAACTCAGAATTATCTAAAGTAGTTCTAGCTGTTCTAAGGTTAGCAATTAGCACTCTAATTTGTGCAAATGGCACTGAAAATGCTTTATCAAAACAGAGTTTCTTTTAACAAGAAAACCTTAAAAAAAAGTTTAAGAAATCAGTAGCAATCAATTTGAACAGTACTACTTTTTCACCAAGAGAGAGCAACATAAGCACACTTTACAAAAAGTACATTTAAGAGGCCATTTTACACTGGAAGTGGTAGCATGATGTCCACGCTTTATTTAGGAACCTATTACTTTACCTGCCTCTGAACTTGATGGATGAGGTGCAGTGATTTGAGAGGTTTGTGGAAGTTGATGATTCATTCTATAGAAATAGTATTTTTGTCTTCAGATACTTTTTATGCACAATGTTTCTTCATTATGATTTCACTTATCCTCTATGTTTATGATTTTCTGAATATTGACATTGCTTTTCCTGTCAGAAATGGCTTTTGACAGGATATAATTTCTTCATCTGGTGTAATGAGGTTAAGTAAAACTGCAAAACTTTTAAACATTTGCGTGGGGGAATTTTAATTTTTGTGTTGTTTAAAAATAATTAAAATGCATAATATCCAACTTTAAGAGAACTGGTATTTCTGGAAATTTTCTGTAGGAAGGTTTTAGTATTATTAAATATAATAGCAACTCAATATAAACGACGGACACTTGACCATAATATGGAAGTACGAAGATTTCTCCAACAAATTTTGAACTTTTAAAGAATTAATTATGATTAACTTTAATTAGGAATTTTGCTGGATTTTGTGGCTTAATGTCTTGGCTTAATTATTTTAGGGACACTATTTCCTCTAAAGGTTTTCATACTTCAGTAAAACATAGTGTCTTTAGGTTGTAGTAAGTAAATATTAAACTTATATTGCTTCCATATAACAGCAGGAGTACCTGCAAAACATATCAGTTAAAACTCAATAAGGCCAAATCTTAAAAATGCCAGTGACAAATGATTTATTATACTTATTAAACTCATGTTTTATGGATCTTCAGATACTTGTCAACCTCTGGGGGAGCATTTACCAGGGTGAGAGAAGAAAAAGAAAAAAAAATGGTCTTGGCTACAGGTAAATACATTAGTTCTGTGCTTTTAGGAAAGTTATTTTCATGTAATTTTAAATTCAGGAAAATTCAGAAAAAAATTAAAATACATCTAAAACATATTTTTAAAAAGATTTATTTTTAGAAGTCTTTCCAGAAACAAGCTTGTGGATTAAAAAAATTCTGTGTAAATATTTGCATGGTTTCTGTAGCTTGCTGTTAGAGATGTTGACAGGCATGGGTTTGGAATGCTAATGTCACAAAGAGGCGTTTCCCTGCGTCATTGTACCCTTGAGGTCTGGTTCTACTCTCGTCCTTTCATACCTAATTTTCACAAAACAGTCATTATATCTAAAACCCTGGGTCTAATTCTATACTTGACATAATTACCTCAGAATATAATAAATTTTATTTATTCAGTGAGCTACCTTGTTTATAAAAAAATCATCCATAGATCAGATATACATACATGTATGTATATATATATATATATACATACAAAATATATACAAAAATCCCAAATTAAATACAAATATATACAAAATCCCAAATTAAAAATTATAACTTAGAAATTATTCTACACTTTTAAAAATATCTCACTTTAGGTTTCCTTTACACAGAAAGCTCTCCTAAAGGATTTAAAATGTAAATCAAGTGAATAAAATCTTGACTTATAGTCTTTAAAAAACCATCAGTCAATCAATCAATCATCAATCAATCAAACAATCCAGCATGTATTTCTTGAGCACATATTATGTTCCAGGCATTCCTATAAGTACTAGAGATCTAGTGGTACAATATCTCTGCCAGTAGAAGAATATTCCACTGAAGCTTAAAGATCCTGGAATGGTGCAAGATGGTGTATTCAAGGAAAGAGAGAAAGGTCAGAGTGTCTGGCCTGTGATAAGTCAGGGAGTGTGGTACAGATGAGGATGGAGAGGAAGGAGCTGTTCACACAGGGTTCTTTAGACGATGGTTTGGAGTCGATTCTAAGTTCAGTGGAAAGTCGTTGGAAGGTTTTAAGTGGAGAAGTCATGTGCAGCTATACCCTTTAAGAAAGATAAATTCTTACTCCTATGTGGAAAATAGATTGTAGATTGTATTAGAATCTGGGATGCCTCACTCCAGAGTCTACATTTTTAGCCACTCTTTTGTCAATTTGACATTCAGAGTTGGGGATATTTAAAACTGTGGTGTTGGATGAGCTTAGTTTGAGAGAGAAGGTAGATAGAGAGTAGAAAGATGCACAGCCGTATCTGGGTACTCTCGCTTTAGAGGTGGTGAAGTAGAAGAGAATGTGGCAAGGGAGCAGGCACCGAAGTCTGAGGAAAACCAGACATATGAAGGGTTATAGGAGCCAAGAAGAACAATTATTTCAAGGAGTCAAAAGCTATGGAGACACTGAGTAAAATGACAATAGAGGTGGATTAGTCTACATGGAGCTGTTTCACAAGAACAGTTTCAGTGGAGTAGAGGGGGAAGAAACCAGTTTAAATTAGGTTAAATACCTTATAGGAAGCACCTCCATGGAGTTGAGAAAGTGTCTCATGTTTTTATGTAAGTGTAATATGAACAGTGAATTGTATTCTGGTCTAAGTCAGTAGTGTGGAGGGCGTGGATTCTGGAGTCAGTATTACCTGAGTATTAATTCTAAATCTAATACTAGTTTTGTCATCTTAAACATTTTACATAACCTCTCTGAGCCTCTTTGCTTATTCGTAACATTCACCTCAAGCAATTCTTGGAAGAAGCACTGCTGTTTACCTCCTTGCTTGTCCTTTTGTAAAATGCTATTCCCTTTATCCAAAATCTGTCAAAATCTCCACCTAACGTCCTTATTAATAACTGCCTCAGTCCTTTATGTTAAGGCTTATACATAATTTTAAAGTTGTGTTAAAACATTTTTTTGTGCATTCATATTTTTTCTCTTATTAAATTCTGTGCTAATTAGTTAATCTATGTTTCTTGTCTTTTTATTTAGTAACTATAAAAACCTATCAGATTCTGAGGCATAGCTGTATTCCAAAAATTTCAACTGAATTGAATGACTTTGGTCCCATTGTGTGAGTGGAGCACAAAGTCAGTTAGGACTACTGTGGGGTAAAGAGCAAGTGGGGATGTTTGAGCTACACAGATGCTTTAGGTAGCAATGCAAGTGGTGCAATCATTTTTTCAATTTGAAGTTAAAATTCAGACATGTGACAAAAGAGCTTCTCTCATCATAAGACATAGACAGAAGGCAGCTGTCAGAACAAAGGACTAAAGTTCCCTGCAGAGAGAACTAAGACATGTTGTGTAGTAGCAGAGAGACAGGGAGCTGCAGCAATCTACAGCTGTGGCCAGGTGTTCCTAGATTGGAAGGAGGTGAAGTTTTCAGGAGAAACTAGTTGATAATATCTTTACTTAAGACTTTGAGATAAGACTAAGGTTAAGACAATGGTAAGGAGTCCCAAAATAAGAATGAGCAAGGTGAATAATCAAACTGATTTTAGCTTATTGGAGTTTCATAAAATTGGATGCAATTAATATATTTCTAAAAGTTGATTTTATTTTGTACTGGAGATTTAGCCAGGTTTATTCAGATGTTATTTTCTAGGTATTACAGATTTTTCTTCATCCTCATAATCTGTCTATTTCCTGATTTCCTTTAAGGGTATTTTTTTTTTTTTAAATTGCTCTCAAATTAAATCACTTTATCCTGGCCCACATACAATGAATGTAAAAGAAATTGGGTCAAGCCTAATGAAAATCATAGAGTGAGACTTTTGCTATTAGACAATGAGCAAAAACGAAAAATGAATGTAATCACCCCTCTATTATTTATGGAGTTTTATTATTATCATTATATTTCATAGGAACCTATTTTGGGATAAAATATAAGTATGTGTATATAAAAAATCTCAAAGCTGTCAGCTCAGAAGGTAGAGAACTTGCTTTTCTGTCAAGTTCTACTGACATGTAAAGGGAGAAAATCACATAAGGGCTACCTAAGTAATAAAGAAAAATTTTAAATGTAAAAAATTAAGATTTAAGGTCAGGGAGCACAAAAATCTAACAAATCTAACAAATAAAAAAAATATATATCATATATATATATATATATGATATGTATATTTTAAACTCACAAAGAGAAAAGGAATATGAGGAAATTTGAGGTGTGGGGAGGGAGAGAACCAGAAAAAGAAATCTACTTCTGGCATTCATGTGAAGATCTACGAAGAGAGAAAGGGAGAATTAGTTTTTCCCTTAAACATAGTGATACGAGTATGACTGTAAAGTATAACCTTCACAACCCATTTATCTAGATAAGTTAAATGAAAAAAGAGAACATCATATAAATACAGTAAGTAAAAGAGATTATGAACTCCCTAAATACAAGGCTTGTTTCTCATTTATCTTTGTGTCTTCAGCTCCTAGCATGCCAATGTAGGCTCTTAGTAAATGTTAAACTGTTGAAAAAACAGAAGAAGCAATTTTTATTGAGTAGTATCATGTAGCCTACAAATGTACTTTGTAACTATAAGCATGAATAGAATGTATAAACTGTAGTTACTCTTTAAGGACTGTAAGAGATTAACTGAATATTGAAGGTTTCCCACCTGTGCTTTAGCCTATTGATACGGACAGCAATGGAAGAAAGGAGCCGTGACTTGGGATTGCTGAGATCAGTATTGATAACTTCTGAAGTAATCAATACAAATACATTTCAAAAGACCTTTTGGAAAATTTCTCTAAGGTTGAATAAAATATTTGCTTATGAATATCTAGAGAAGTGTAGAATGCACAATGATGTTTTCTATGACCTGGTAAATTTTAGGTATTTAAAATTGAAAACTGAATGTTAATGAATTCAATATATAGGGTCTTTAAATTCTTGTGTTGATTTGACTTTGGAATTCCTCATAGCCTACATGTTCTCTTTCTTCTTTTTTTCTTTGATAAGGCAAAGAAACTATTTGACATAACTTATAGCTTCTAGGAAAGAATAAAGTATTCTTTTTATGCTCCTCTTACTATGCAAGACCAAAGAAGAAATTGGTTTGAAGCCTAGCTACCCAAAAAGCCCATTTTTCCACACATTCAAGTTGAGGAAGGGGGTTTGATAGATGATATGAATAACTTGTGATAAATAGGATGGAAACTTATTTCGCCTTATTCTGCCTTTTCCAAATTGTCAGCTTTTATTTTTGTTGTTAGTATGCCTTTCTTCTATGTAAGCCTTGGCAATTTTAGACCTTATCCAAAGAGAAAGAATACATGTGAGTATTTTGGTATGGGAGTTGCTAGGGGCATTGGATGAGAGTAATCCCACAATACAACACAGAAGCTGGCGACTGGTGGCCTCTTCTTCCACAGTGATGCTATTATCCTAAGACTCTATGACACTGTGTTGGGGACCTTCAAGTGTCTTGGGCTGCTAGAGGGTCATTTGAAGGGGGAAGATTGTCCACAAAGGATGATTCAGATGGAGCTGAACATAAAGGCATGATCACCAGGTGATAAGTAGACTAGAGTGGATAGTAAGCTCCTTGGGAAGGTAAAGGAAAGAACAGCTGATGAAATTTTTCAGCACGAGTGATATTCAGTGGTTGACTGGATGCTCTTAGAATGGACATGGAACAGTGAGTTGGTTCTTTATGCCTCCATAGTGCTGGTAACACATGGCTTTTGTTCTGCCAAATGCTATGCAGTTTCTGGGTGCACTGTTTTTCCTCTAGACTCAGGCCCCCAACCTGGGCCTCACTGACCTCTCCCCTAGTCATCTTCTTCTTCATTATCATCTTCCCTTTTCCAGCCCTCTGAATCTTTATCTCCTCTGGAGAGCAGTAACCCGGCTCTCTTGTGCTCATTTTAATTAGTGTTTATGGCATAAACTATGTCTTGAGCTCTTTCGGTGCTTTACCTTTTTATTCCTTGTCCAATTTCCAAAACTATACTTTCTGAATTAAAAAAACAAAACAAAACAAACTTTCATTCTTTAAAAAATAACCTGTTTCTTTCAAGGAAAAGTTTTAGCTTTCACACTTCATCTCTGTTATCAGTTTCATAAACCTACTTTAAAAATAAATAAATAAGCATTGACTGCTTCTTCTCTCTCTCTTTTCATTCCTTTTATAATAAGGCTGATTTCCTGGAGACAAGGCTATTCATTATCGATTGATAGATTCGTCAAGATTTTGTGGGGCTTATGCATTAAGGCAAGCTTCTGCTCCCATCACTTGGTCTCATGCAAATATGAATTTTCTATAGAGCAAGTGCTAGAAGTAACCGGCCTCTAGCTGCTTTGTTTAAACCCTCGTGTATGTATGTGTGTGTGTGTGTGTGTGTGTGTGTGTGTGTGTGTGTTTGAATCAGAAAAAGTTCAGTGGAGAGTGCTCACGTCAGTGAAACAGAGGAGTCTGATGGAAAACACAAAAAGGTCCTGCAAGAAAGCTAATGCAAATATACAGGTGGCATGTAAATAGTCAGAAAGCCAATACAGAACTATAAGCAGCATCACCTGAGTGAGAATGTTGTCCCTTTCTCTACACACTCCTTCTCTTGCTCAGACTCTATCTAGAAAAGCCAGAAGCAGATGGTGAAGGAGATAGAGGGAGAGAGAACAGACCATGCCCAACTTCTCTACAGGAGCCTGGAGTCAGATTGGGCCTGAGCCCATGCTGAGGGAGGGGCAAAGCTTTGAATGAGATGTGAGATTACAGTTTCAAATTTAACAGAATATTTTACTACTTGGAAGTGACTCAATACTGAAATAAGACTTTTTGTTGTTGTTGCTGAAAATGACCGGAAAGTTATAAAAGCTGCCTGAAAAGTTATTAAGGTATAGGAAAGGGGGATCTGACATGTTGAAAGGCGTGATAGGAGGAAAATATAGCCACTTCCTGTTTGTAGTCATTATGTTCAGCCCTTTCAATAAACTGGTTATACATCTATCGATTCTTATGCAGTCATACAGTGACTAATAGCACTCCACACTGTATCTCAACAACTTAAGAGCTAAAAGGCAGAGAATCACAGGAAGATCATGATAAAGTTCAGATCTCCCGATCTATAGGGAGGGATGAAAGGGCCAACCTGTATGTCTAATGCATCTATACCTGGAACTCAGAACTTTTTCTCCTTATCCTCCTCAAACTCCTGGCTGAATCTATCAACTTTCTCCTTTTAACCTCTTTCTCAACTTATGTTTTCTGATGTCTTTTGGCAAGATTATCCTCACCGGCACCCAGGGTTGAACTTGTTTTTGACACCTCTCTTAGCTTTACCATTCACATTTAAATGGTAACGAGCCTATAAATCTACATCTGCAACAGCTCTCAAAACACCCCTGGTTTAAGCTTTCATTACTTCTCATTGAACCATTTATTAATTTATTCATACACGTTGGAGGGCTCAATGCTAATGATAAAGCACACAGCTAGACAAGAAATGATTCTTGTTCTCTGGGTTCTTGTGGTTTGGAGCGATGGACTTTAAAGCCATTATAATGCAATGTGATGAGTACGACAGTGGAGATATATGCTCAAGGTGCTCTATGCAAGTCTGGTGAAGGGACTAGCTAACTGGTTAGCAGAATGGATAAAACTTGCCAGGGGAGGGACATTTGAACTGATCCTTTTAGGATGAAATACAGAGAAGCAAAAATCAAGAGAGAAAAAATCAGCCTGCAGGAAGCCATCATGCAAAGAAAGGCCATTTGCAAAGGCAGAGAGACAATGAGAACTGCAAGCAGTTCCTTACAGCGGAGCTAGGGAATGAGCTGGGAAATGACAAGAGATGAGGCTCGAGAGAAACTTTTTAGCATTTAGCTTCTTTGTCTCTTTACATGTTTCATGACCTTTTCCTGGAATGTTCCATTTCCTACTTCCCTATTTGCCCAATTCTTACACATTCTTGGAGGAATGCTTCAACTGAAATTATGTAAAGCTCTTTCATATCTCCTTCCTCACATGAACCTACCATGCCTCCCCCAGCTAACGAGACAATAATCCTGACCAGAGCTGGACCTTCTCTCAAATTCCAGAATAGTTTACCTATAAATCACTTATGGAACCATCACTGACCTTGTAATATACTTACGTGTGAATATATCTTCTATCAGGCTGTGGGTTCTATCTGGATTATAGTAGACGCTCAGTAGATAACAAATAGGTGAATATCAATAATCTTTACCAACTCATGATTAAAGAATAACATGAAGTTTTTTTCCCCTCTTTTTTAACGGAGGGAGAAATAACTTTAAAAGATACAAAACATCATTTTTAAATTAAGTCTTCTAGTTAGATCAGTATATTTTTACAATTGAGGAATACATTTTCTGACATTAAGGTCAAAATATATCAATGCTATTCATTCCTTTATTTTAAATAAGAACTATTTCTCTTTCAAAGGAAAAATGTAATCCTTCAATAGTAAAACTCACAAAAATGATTTCCTAATTCTGTTCTAAATAGAAGGAAAAATTTCAGAAAAAGAAATGTTATCAGGTAACAGCACCCATGTTATTGTGACCTGTTAAAACTCTCTACGGAGCCCATATGAGATAGTTTTACTATTTCCCAGCAGGCACCTTTATTTTTGCCCCTGTATACTAAGTCGCTTGCTTAGGGTTTACTGAAATGCTAAATTATTTCTAGCAAATTACAAGCAATATGGATGAAAGAACATGTAGCATTTCGTTTTTGCTCATTATGCTTTAGGTTTGGGATCTCCAGTTTTGTAAATGATAGCTACGATATATCAGTCCATCTTTACACATGCTCATGCTTGAATGCATCCTGCTTCTCCTCCCATATGGAACAGTGTCAATCATGAAGTACAGCTGTTGTTAAGCTACATCCTGTGGCTACAGAAAATAACCCATAAGTATTTGTTATGGAATAATGTATAAGATTGCTGGAAAACACAAGAGAATTGGTCTCGGCTTTCAAAACAAACAAACAAACAAGCAAACAAACAAGCAAACAAACAAACAACTCTTTGACATTTTTAGGCAGAGGGAGATAGAAGGTATTCTTTTTTCTCAAGTCTCCAAGAATCCCTCATAGCTCCTGCTATTCCCTGGGTGACTGAGGCATTTGCCACCATCTTCCTGTACCTCAGTTTCTTTATTTGTAAATAATTCTTGGAGGTGACAGCATTTTGTGAGAAACAACAAATAAAAATGTTAGAAAGTGCTTTGCGAGGCTACAGTACTCTGTAAATGCTTAATGATAATAATATACAGTAGGGCATCTTCTCTTGAAAACAGCAGGAGCGTTTCCTTACATAATGACCTGACAGATGGGTTATGGTATCTAATCCCCTTAAACCCCCAAAGCTCTTTGATAGTAGATGTTGTAAAAGGCCAGATTAGAGCTCATGCTGCTCTTTTATTGAGCCCTTTCTGTCAGTATCTATGCCATATTCAATTGCTTCCTTCTCTAAGTATGTTACATGTTAACCTACTACCTGCAGGAACAATTAGGAACAAAAATAGAGCTAAAGGACAGTGCACTTAGTAAGGGAAAATTAGTTAATGCTTGTTGTCCCCAACATTAAAAATCCACTTTGGCCTTTACATGTGGCTTTTATCGAGGGTTCCTGCCCTCCTAATTCCTGACTATTAATCTCAAGCTGTGGGTATTTGTCGATGCTGAACATAGGCTGTTTGTGTTTGTGTGTGTGTATGTGTGTTTGTGTGTGATAGAGCCCTGTATGTGGAGCTTTAGTGATATTAATTCTAAACCAGTGAGGCTTGCAGAAATCACAGGCACTTTAGGGTATTTGTAACATTTACGGAAGAGTTGGAGTTTTCAATTAGTTCAAAATGGGAAAAGGATGATTAGCAGTTATTCTACTGTAACCTCAGTTCAGCTCTTGAGCATGGATTGGACCAAGACGTTTTTACATTTCCCCTTTATACTGTGCTTGTCTTTTGAGAATAGCTATTAAAGTTATCGGTTTCTAAAACCTTTTGTCGTAGTTCCTTAACCCAAATACATCATCCTGTCTCATTTACAAAGTCTGCTTTCTTTGCATGGTGGAAGAAGTCTAAATTGTTGTGAAATCAGCCATGATGTGTAATCTGTGTAATAAAGAAAATAAAAGAACAGCAGTTAATACTAGTTTATTTTTGTCTTTTTCTTTTTTGACAACTGAGTATATACTACAATGGCAATAAACATTTTAAGTGCACTATCTCTTTTAATTTGGGGTATTTAAAGAAGCTAGGATTGTTTCAAAAGTTTATTCAAAGATCGTTCTGAAGATTCCCTCCACTTACATGCTGGATCCTCCCCATCACACCTTCTCAAGAATGTCACTTCTGCATGTGTGTTGTTTTTCCAGTATCTTTATATACTCCTTTTCTGAATCATGGTACAAATATGCTGAAATATAATCTGACATTGTAAAAGAACATTACCTTGATCTCACATGCCCTTCATGCTTTATTTTTCTGAATCTCTTTAAAGCAGAACTTCCCAAAAGAGTTATTCCTACTTACTATCTCCACTTTCTCTTTTCCTAGTCTCTCTCACATTCTATTTCTCTCTCCTTTTTTAACCTCTCCCTCTCTCTCATTGATATGTGTATATACATTTACATCTGAATAGTCCCCAACCCTATAGACAATCATTGTTCTGATTTTTTCATATATAGATTTATCCTGTCTGTTTTAGAATTTCCTATAAATAGATTAATAAAGTATTGTGTTTGGCTTTTTTTTTTGCTCAACAAAATATTTCTGAGATTCATCCAAATGTTGCTAGTATCAATAATCCATTCATATTGTTATTGCTGAATAGCAACCCATTGCATGAATATGTCATTTAGAAAAAAGTTTACTCTCTTGTTGATGGATATTTGCATTGTTTCCATTTTGAGGTCATTATGATTAAGACCACTGTGAACATTCTTACACAAGTATTTTTGTTGGCATATGTTTTTATTTCTCTTGGGTAAATATCTAGGAGAGAAACTGCTAGGTAACAGGGTAGATGTATATCTAACTGTATAGGAAGCTGCTAGTTTTGAAAGTGGCTGTAGCATTTTTATACTCTTGCCAGCAGTGTGTGAGAGTTCCAGTTGCTGCCCATTCACAAACATATGATGTTGTCAGTATTTTGATTTTAGCCAGTCTAGTGTGGGTAAACTGGTACCACATTCTGGTTTAAATTTGCATTTCCCTGATTAGCATTTTTCTCGTGCTTATTGGCCATTTATATATCTCCTTTTGAAAATTGTCTGTTTAAAACTTTTACCCATTTTTAAAAATTGAATTGCTTTTCTTATTATTGACTGTAGTAGTTCCTTTTATATTTTGTTAGATGTATGTATTACAGTCTATTTGCTGCCTTTTATTTTGTTTAAATGATATATTTTTTAAAGAAAAAATTCTTAATATTGTTGATGTCTCCTTTATCAATGCTTTCTTTATGGTTGGTGCTTTTTGTGTCTCCCATGTAAGAAATCTTTGCATACCACGAAGTAATGAAGGTATTCTTTTTAATTTTCTTTTCTAAGTATTATAGACTTAGCTTTTACATTTAGGTCTGTAATCCATCTCAAATTATTTTTTGTGTATTGAGTGAAATAGGGGTTGAAGTTCATTTATATTTTGATAAGGATGTCCTATTTGTTGATTTTGTGCCATTTGTTGATTTTGTAGTTTATCTGATCTGTGCCATTTGTTGATTTTGTAGTTTATCTGATCTGCCTTGTTTTGGCTTGTAGGGTGAGAATGATAAACTCTTGCAACTTTCTATATGTAAACGAGAAGTGGAACGGCCTTTAATATGGTTTTAATGTCTGTAGGATTTGAACTGATACTCCTTCTTATTAGTTTTTGTTTTCTGTCTTGATTTCTTGTTTGGTCCACTAGAAGCTTATCAATTATTTTTACTCTTGTGATTTTTTTGATTTTGTTTACTTTCTCTCTTTTTTTTAAATTTCATTGATTTCTGCTGTGATATTTGTTTCCTTCCCTCCATTTACCTTGGTTTTTCTTTGCACTTTGTTTCCTAGCATCTCAAGGTAGAAACTTAGATCACTATTTTTATACATTTTTTCCTTTCTAATATATGTATTTAAATTTATAATTTCTCTCTAAGCACTGCTTTAGTTGCATCACACAAATTTTCATATGTTTTTTTTTGTTTCCATTTAATTAAAATCTGTTTTAATTGGATTAAAACTGATTTAGTTTTGGCCCATGGGTTATTTAGAAATGAGTTGCTTAATTAAAAAATATTTTGGTATTTTGTGGATGACTCTTTTATTGATTTCTGATTTATTTCTGTTTTTCCCAGACAACATATCTGAGGAGGTAAAATTTTAGTCTGTAGTCAGTAGCTGTTTTAAAAAATAAATCTTGATTAAGTCAACTTTGTTATTCAAATCTTTGTTATATTGACAGATATTTATATGTAGCTGTTTCATCCATTGTTGAAAGAGAAATGTTAAAAAAAGAGCTATGATTATGATTTTGTCTATTTATCTTTTTAGTTTGGTCAGTTTTTTCTCCATGTATTTAGAAGTTCATTAAGATTGTTATATGTGCGTCAAAGCACAAGATCAATAGAATGGAAAGGCAATCAATGGAATGAAATAAAATATCTGCAAATAATATATCCGATAAAGGACTAATATTCAGAAGATATAAAGAACTTCTACAAATCCACAATGAAACACAAACAACCCTATTTAAAATTGAACAAAGGAATTAAATAAACATTTCTTCAAAGAAGATATGCAGATGGCCAATAAGCACGTGAAAAAGATGTTCAATAACTCTTACCTTTAGAGAAGTGTAAATTAAATCTACAAGGAAGGATATACTACTTCACACTCATTAGGTTAGTTATTATGAATAAAACAGAAAACAACAAGTGTTGATGAGGCTGTGGATAAATTAGAACACTTGTGTATTGCTGGTGGGAATGTAACATGATGCAGCTACTGTGAAAAACAGTATGGCTCTTCCTCAAAAAACTAAACAGAATTACCATATGATCCAGCAACTCCACTTCTGGATATATACCCAAAATAATTGAAAGCAGGGAATTGAACAGATATTTGTACACTAATGTTCATAGCAGCATTATTCATAATAGCCAAAACAGTGTAAACAACTTAAATGTTCATAAACAAATGAATAGATAAACAAAATATGGTATATATATATAAAGTGAAATATACCTTTTTCAGCTTTAAAGGAATAAAATTCTGACACATGCTACAAAATAAATAAACTTTGAAGACATTTTGCTAAGTGAAATAAGCCAGACACAAAAGGACAAATATTGTATAGTTCCACTTTCAGGTACCTAGAGTAGTCAACTTCATTGAGCGAGAAAATAGAATGGAGGTTGGCAGGGGGTGGAGGCAGGGGGAAAATGGGAAGTTATTGTTCAAAGACTATAGAGGTTTAGTTTGGGAAGATGAAAAAGTTTGGGACATGAATGATGGCCATGGTTGCACAATAATGTGAATGTACTTAATGCCACCGAACTAGACACCTGAAAGTGGTTAAATAGTGTATTTTATGTTACATATATTTTACCACAATAAAAAAGATCGTTATGACTTTCTGATGAGTTTACCCTTTTAATATTATAAAATGTTCCTCTTTATACCCAGTAATACTTCTTGCTTTGAAGTCTCTCTAACATTAATATAGGTATACTAGGTTACTTATGGCTAGTGATTATATGATATATCTCTTGACATTCTATTCCAATTTTTTAAGCTTTATATTTGAAGATTTTTATAGACAGCTGTTTCTTATATATAACATATCGTTTTTTGCTTTTTTAACCAGACTGATGATCTTTGATTTTTAATTGGTTTAGATAGTATGTATTTAACGTAATTATCAATATGGTTAGTTTACAACTTCATCTTGCTATTTGTTTTTTATTTGCCCCATCTGTTTACTTTTCTTCTTAATTTTTCCTGTATTCCTTTTTTATTTTTAGTATTTCACTTATTTCACTTACCACCCAACTTTGCTCGCTCTACTTCATCCACTGTAGTGAACAAACCAAACACAGTACTTTCTCAAGGTTTTGCCTTTATTATTTCCTCTATCTATTAAATTCTCCCCCCATATGTTCTTTCTCCTCCCAGCTCCATACATTCTTACAGCTTGCTCTCTCAGTTTTCCTCTGCTCCATTGTGACCTTGAGAAGCCTTCATTCATTACCCTTATTCATTATGCCTCTGACCTTGCCTTATTTTTTATTACAGCACATTTCACCACCTGACATTATATTTACGCTTGTTTGCTGGGTTTCTTTCTCCTCAGACTAGAATGCAGCCTCCAAAGAACAGACTGTTGGTTTTTGTTTTGTTTATGAATGTATCATCACTACTTAGAATACAATCTGTCAAATAGAAGGCTCCCAGAAACAGTTTTGGAATAAATGAATTAAAAGGACACGTATAAAAGATTGAAACAAGGACATTTAATCACAGTGATTAAAAGAGAGTGTACTAGACCTATAATAATAGTGTCAGCCAGATTAAACATAAAATATTGAGGTTTAATTAAATTTTGAAGAACTGATGGTATGATATCGAAAGAAAAAAAAACCCCAAAACTCCTCAATTGTTTTTGTTTGCTTCTATGTTATCTGTCATGGAAACTAATTTTCAAACTAAATATGATAGAACTGAAATTATACAGGGAAAATAAAGCCAAGGGGACAAAGATACTTTAAAAAAACCTAGATATCCAAAATGGTATTGAGTTTCCTAGCACAGATAGCTTATATTCTAAATGTCATTGTTCCTATGACCATGGGACATGCTAGGAACCCAGAGATTTGCTGAATGGAAGTTAAGGAAACTAAGCAGAGTACATAAGAATTTATAGAAGAGTTATTACCATCCATGGTGAAACTAGACAGACATCTAAGACCCCTAAATGTAAGAGAAGGCTGCAAATTCTAATTCTAGCTGGAGTTCTTGTAAGGAAGCACTTTGAGGTGGCAGAGCAAGTCATGGCAACAGTAATTGGTAAGTCATATCACTGTATAAAGTCAGTAACAGGAATGTTAGAAGCAGGATTGTCTGTTTGGCTGACAATAAAGAGAAGAATTTAATACCCCAAGCTTAGCGATTAGTGCCAGGCCTTAGTTCTAGTTGGAAATTGCGTACAAAGGCACTCAGGCATATAGCAGCACATAGTACAACATACATAATCAGTGTTAGAATAGGGATTAAAAGTCAGAGTTCCTTTAGTTATTCAGGGCACAAAATTTATGACAGGATCACAGAATATGAGAGCTACAGACATATTCACTGGTTGGGAGGGGTAGTGCTTAGCTGTTATTAGCTCAGTATTAATTCAAGGCTAATACTATCTGTAACTGATATTATTCCTGGCACATCTGAGGCAGAGAACTTCCTTAGAAATTGTGAAAGAATCAGAAGACTAGAAACAGATAAATGCCATTTCGATTTTTTAAAAATGAGAAAAGAGTTTCCTAAAAACAAGACGTGCTCCCTGTCCAGATTAAGTTCCTTAAGCAGTTAGGATATCAGAATACTTCTTGATGAGCATAGCCTCAGAATAAGGAAAGTTATACATGATTAAGATCTTTAATGATATGACCTTATGGTTGTACTGTTCTCAGTATAGGTAGACATGTCAAAATTACTATATGCTTATTGGCCTGGCAGCACAAGCTGTATCACGACAATGTTTGATGAGCACCGCCCGCGCATCCCTCCCATGTCTCTTCTTTTCTTTTCTTTGAAATGGTAAATCCATGTTGGGTGTGCTAATTCTTTCAATTAGGTTACTGGTATATAATCCACAAAGCTTTAGTCCATAGCTAAAGCTTAATGGAGATAGAACTTTCTTTGGGTGTATCCAGTTGGCATTTGACTTAACTGAAGAACATTCTGAACATAATTAAAAGTTTGTAAAGAGAATAAGAAGAAAAATCATAGACTGGGAAAAAATAGTTACAACAGACACATCTAATAAAAGACTGCTATCCAAAATATACAAATAATTCTTAAAACGAGCAACTAGGTTAAAAAATGGGCCAAAGATCTTAACAGACACTTCACCAAAGAAGATATACATATTGCAAATAAGCATATGAAAAGATGCCCCACATAATATGTCATCAGAGAAATACAAATTAAAACTACAAGATACTAATACACACCTACTAGAATGGCCAAAATCTGGAACACTGACAAAACCAAATGCAAAGATGTAAAGCAACAAGAACTCAATTTCTGGTAGGAATGCAAAATTATACAGCCACTCTAGAACAGTTTGGCATAATTACAAAACTAAATATACTCTTATTGTATGATCCAATAATCATTCTCCTTGGTATTTACACAATGAACTTGAAAACTATGTCTACATACAAAAACCTGTGCACAGACAGCAGTTTTATTCATAATGGCCATAACTTGGAAGCAACCAAGATGTCCTTTAGTAGGTAAATGGGTAAATAAACTGTGGTACATCCACACATTAGAATATTATTCAGTGCAAAAATAAATGAGCTTCAAGCCATGAAAAGGCATGGGTGGAAATTAATTCCAATCTAAAGTTTCAAAAGTGAAAGAAGTCGATCTGAAAGACTACATTTTGTATGATTTCAACTCTATTACATTCTGAAAAGGCAAAAGTACAGAGACACTTAAAAAAAATCAGTGATTGACAGGGATCGGATTGGGGTGAGAGATAAACAGATGGAGCACAGAGGACTTTTAGGGAAGTGAAAATATTGTGTATGGTACTGTAATGATGGATACACATCATTATATGTTTGTTCAAATCCATAGGATGTAAAACACAAGGAGTGAACCTATATGTAAACTATAGAGTTGGGTGATTATGATGTGTCGGTTCATTAACTGTAGCAAATGTACCACTCTGATAAGTGATGTTGATAATGGAGCAGGCTATGCATATGTGGAGGCAGAGAGTATATGGGCAATCTTTGTGCCTTCCTATCAATTTTGCTGCGAACCTAAAACTTCTCTAAAAAATAAAGTCTTTAAAACTGAAAAATGTTGAAAGTTGGCTACCCTATAAAAGGTCGATTGAATCTATGTGTCATTATTCAGGGATATTCCTAAAATTTACCATTATTTAGGATAATGGATTGTACTGAACATAATACAACAAATAAATGGAATTGCAGTTTCTTTAGGGTTAAACTAAGTCAGATTGATTTGATTTTTTTTTTCCTCTTGCAGGGTGTTTGCCTGGAAAGCCAGATATGCTAGATCTAGTTTCACTAATGACTTTCCCCCCCATTATCTAATTGTCCTATAATTGGCCTGCTGTTTGTTAGAGGATGTACAACATAAAATAGTCTCAAGTTCTGAATATTTACACAAGAACTATCATACTTACTGACTCTGGGCTCTCCTCTCATAACTAGAGAATGGATTCTCAATTTTAACAAATCAGTTAGAACATGAAGAATCAATTCAAAAGAATTAATCTCCTAGATATAGAGAATATAGCCACATGTTTAGACCAATGTCCAAGTAACATCTACTTGATATGCTAAAAGGATGAACTCTAGTTTTTAGCAATATAAATATTTAACATATAGATATTGATTAAATCAGATAAGAGATTCACTATAAAAAGGAAAAAAGACACAAAATAATAGTGACAGTGTGTCAAGAAAGACATCAAATCATAAAGTTCAGTTCAAGAAAAAACTGATTTATATTTTTGCCTTCACCTCTTATTAATTATGTGATCTTGGGCAAGTTGCTTAACCTTCTAAGTTTTATTTTCATTGTCTATAGAATGAGGATAAAAATAATATTGCTATTATATTTTGTACCAATAAAATGACAGTGGTATTGCCTTAAGAAAGACTGTGAGACAGCTTCTCTGAGTAATAGCATTTTTGCTGCTCCATTTGACATCCCTCTACTAAAGTGCTTACTGGATATAACAGAATGCTAAATTGAACTGTTTCTGTGCTTCAACTTTACAGCCGAATCCACCAAAACAAGAATAGTAGGCCTGCCATTCTAATAACAACCTCTAAAAATCCTGCAGAGCCTAATTGATAGATGGACAAACTAGGCTTACTACTATCCATTTCATTTATATAAGGAAGTCAAGGAGAATGATGAGAGAAGTTGCCAGCTTAGGGGACAGTGTAGTCTTAGAGCACCTACAAACTTTCCCCTTCTCCACACACATCAAATCAAATGAGGGGAGATGTCATAGAAGCTCTTAAATCTGTAAAGGTGACTGAGAGAAAAGGACATTGACCTTTTCTCTACAGGTGAGCATCTATGTATGAAGCAGACTTGCTGATTGAATTAAAGAAAAAGGAATTGGTGAGAGATGGGAATGAAATAATGTCAAGAAGAGAAAGAATAGCAATATTGCCTGTAGTCACTCTCCCCACCCCCCTTCGTTTTTTGGACATTTAGGATTCCACAGGAGTTAGCTGGTCTGGGACCATCTGGCCAGGATTCTGAGAGAGTGCTGAATATTGGGATACCAGCAGCCAGGAGGCTGTGGGGAGTCAGGTCAGGAGCAGATAAAGAGAGAAGATTGGCAGAAATCTAGAGAGCAGAAAACATCTCTCCTATAAAAAAGTTTGGAGCAGGGATGAAGCCTTGCAGTGTTCTGATTCTTTAATATACCACTTATGCTTGCTTCCATGGGATTCTTAACTGCATCCACAATAGGATCATGGTAATGGTGAAAAACAATAATCCCTGGCTTAGTTTCTACCAGTGAAATCACTGGAACCAAATCCTTTTGTTCCCCCAAATCCCTTCTACCAATTAAAAAGGTATCCCATTGTCTATTATCAAGTCTTTTGATATAGCTGATCTCCATACATATCTCACCTTGCTATTCCTGCTCCGACACTCTCAGCAAGGACCATTATGCTCCAAGGTATCTGTGGTATTATCTTTTGCTATTTTCAAGTGATTAGTTCCAGTTGTTCTTCAGTCTTGCTCAAGTAGTCTCCAGATGAAAGTGGGAAAATATTCTCTTTCTTGTTTTGTTCTTTTCTCATCTCTAGTGGTTTGACTCTTCCATGTGGTTCAATATTTATTATAAGAATTTTCCTTTGAAGGTACTATGAATGTCATCAAACTGAAACTCAAAGTCATTCATCCTCTGAGACTGTCCTGCATGCCAGCCATGTCCCTAGGTCAAGTGTTGGGCTTTCACTTTCTCTTTTTAGGATGGCTTGTTTCCCCCATTAGACTATCAGCATCATTTCCTTCATCCCTTAATAGTATCTACCTAGGGACACTGCTTGGGGCTTGTGAAAGCCTTACTCCTGGACAGTTCCGAATCTTAGCCTTGACAGTCATGTGTCAATCTCAGGTTTTCTAAGGCTTTCCTGATTCTTTGAGTCTTATTGCAAGTAAGACCTCGCTGGCTTTCCTTGCCAGCCTCTGAGACAAGAAAAGCCCCTTGGATTTTCCAGTATACATTCAGTTTAAAACTTGGTTTTGGCATTCCCGTCATAAAGCAAATAATTCTTGCAGGTGATGCTAATGGGGAAAAAAAGATCTGAAGAAGAGGAGGTGTGTTCATAGCATTTCAAAAATTTTCTTTGTTTATTTCCTCTGCTAAATCATATCTTCATAATCCAGCTTTACCATGTTGGCAAATCTCAAATCTTCGCTATCTAACCGCTTTGAGAAATTCTGTTGGTTACAGGTGATGGGTAATAATTATTCATGTTATTTTGTAATATAATGAATAGTGACAGAGTGTATAAAAGGGAAAGGGTTCAGCAAAAATTTTTGACAAGAATGGGGAAATGAAGCATTCAACAGGATTTGTTTCCAAGCTGTTGTTTGGGAGATTTTAACACATCTTCTTAAGTGCTTCCAGTTTTTTAGGTCTAAGTGTGCTTTAGTTAGTTTCAAGATTTTTTTTTTTTTTTTTTTTTTTTAGACTGGGTGAGTAAGAGTTTACAGAAAAACCCTCCCAGTTGCTCGGTGTGATGAAGTCTTTCTCTCAGGTTCATGGAAGGTTATGCCATGAGATCTGTGAAAGATGCTTTCACGCTAAATTATACTACTTAAAAAGCTGTCTCCAGTTCTTGAGGCTTTTAAAGACAATGACAGTATTTTCAGAATTCAACTATTTTGAGATCAAAGTCCATATCCTGGGTCATGCTAATTTAGGCAGATATTTTAATGCTTAGCAATCAAAGATGCACTCCTCAACTGTAAATTACAGTTTCCTGTCATAGAAACCCCAAGAGTTTATCTGTCAAAATGGAATATTTAGATTAATTGGGGCTTTGTGATGGCATCTGACCCAGGAGGACCTAGTCACCCAAGGTAGGTATGGATTGTCCTTTGGAAGACTTCCAGGCATAGAGGTTCTACAACATTCTCAGTTATTCTCATCATCTAAATGTCCTGTGCATTTCAGGGCTTCCTTTCCTAGTTTAATTCTTTTCTTCCTAGTGAAGGACATAGCTTTTATATCTATATAGAATTTCTGTATTCACGATTTTTTTACTCTGACTAAACATGAAAAAAAAATTCTTTATTTAAAATACTCCTCAACTAATTAAAAAATTAAATCCTAGTTCTGTATAAGTTAAGTAAAAATTATTTACTAAAACCATAGAAAACACATTGTTTTGAAAAATGTCATTTAACACTATATAAAGCTTTAAGTATCTCTGTAATGAACACTTATTGAGTAGAGCAGTATTCTTACAAGAGGTCTGTCTTCAGGGAAACTTAGGTAGTTGGATGTGCACCATCTGGTGGCTCATGAGAAGCCTTGTCTTCCGAGGGTGGCCTCAGAGATCTTAGATGACATTGATCCATACAGCCATCATCAGGCTCCCCAGATTACTTAATAATACACTAGGTATGACTATGGTCATTTTATTAATGCTTTGAGCTGGTCAGTCTCAATGTTTGAGAATTAAATTAAATAACAATAAAGTACTGAAAGACCAATTAGGAGAAAAATAAAATCATGCCTAACATTCCTAAACTATCTCACATTTTAATAATCTTGTAGTTACTTCATGTATGGATAAAGTTTTTAAAAGTGGAAATTTGCTTTGCAATAACCAGATTTCACAGCTGTGCAAGCTGGCTTTCCTCATATTTCTCAATTTATGGCCATTCAATGAGAATGTTATTTCATATCTAGAGACATTTTAATAAAAGTCTTCAGCATTCATATCCTTTCTTTAAATGTTTAACAGAGGACAGTGTATCATTCTTGATTCTTAAAGAGGCGACTTCCTTTAAGCAGTTTGTGTTCCTTAAAACCACAAACAATGTAAAACAGTAACATATATTTCTAGGCCAGAGGCTGAAGAGAGAAAAAAATTTGTGACCCTGTAATGGTGAACTCATGTCCTTTTACAGAAATTTCCTAAATCTAACAATTCAGAGAAAGCAGCAGTATAACTTAGTGAATGGTTCCTACATGTTGATCATGGTGCTAAGATCTTTATGATATTTTACAATCCTAAGAGATAGTTATTACCTTCTCTACTTACAGCTCTATTAAATAACTGAACTTTTAGAGGATAAGTGATTTGTCTAAGATCACTCATTTAATAAGTGATTGAGTTAAGATTTGAACCCAAGCTACCTGACTCCAAAGTCATCTTTTAAGCTATCCGATGACACTTCATTTTCCACTAGAGAAACAAATCGGTTATTCACTCTTTGAGGTATTTAAAATCTCAAAGGTTTTCCATTTTAAAACCACAAAGTCATATGCAAGCAGTTTAAAAGGATGATGAGCTCAGCCATCCTGAATGTCAAGACCTTGTCTTTCCCAGGAGATTCACTCTGGTCACCAGTGTTTCAGAGATACATATTAGTTATAGCAATTATATTTCTCCATTAGCAAAACTTATAGAACAATACCTTATTCTAAAGCTGTTTTTTCTTTTTTAATTGCTTGGAAGGAGACTGACTTCTCCACTTACTAAAGGAAATGTGAAACCTTACTTAATTTATGCAGAATTGCCCATATCCAGTTTATCACATGTTGACCTTTGCTCACTAATTTCATTTCTCTTATCCCAGAAGAACTCTTCCTTGGTTGAACAACTCAAATGGGTATGATGACATATGGGTACCTCACATAACTCCAAATCTGTTAGAAAGATTTTGACCATTTCTCTCTCTTCCTGTTTAATTTTTTTTTTTTGGACCAGAAAGCACTTAAATTCTATGATTCCCTCCAGATATAGCTTAGGTCTAGAACCACCTATGGTTTGCTATCCAGAAAGTTTGGATCTCTCTAAATAGTGTAATCAAAACAAAAATGGATTAGTGAAACAAAAATAGATTAGATTATACTATTTTATAATATAATAAATAGATTAGATTAGATTATTTTATAATATTCTTTTGTCCTATTGCTAGAGACTGTGCATTAGAAACTTCTCTTATTACTTGCAAAATTTTAGAATCTCAAAATCCAGTGTATGTTGTACAATCAGGGTTACCTATAATTTAAATCAGTATTGAATTTTTAAAATTAAAACCCTTAGTTTATTCCTAAATCTTGAAGTACAATTTATAAATAGCACTGTTGTCATTAAAAATGTAAAATTTTAATGATTAACAACCATAACTCTGAGGAGAAATTAGGTATTTGATCAACTTAACAAACTAAGTTTTCTTAAACAATCAGTCTCCTTTACAAACTTGGACATTTTAAACTTCAGCTATAAATGTAATATATTCAGTTTTCTTTTTAAGCACTTTAGGTACTTGAACAGACAAGTTTATGTCTCTAATGAGCAAAACTGTCTTGATAATTTAAATAAGTCATTTCATCCTAATAAAATATTAAACCTATAGTAAATCCAGTTCTCTTAAACATTCTAGTTCTGTTTACAAACTTAGTCAAAAATCTTACACCTTCAACTTGAAATCACAAGTCAATTACATTTTTTAAATTGAAATCACAAGGCTAATCTGTCAGAGTCTATAATATGCCAATTCTAAATCATTGCAAACACTTTAAATACTGAATATACACAGATTGCCTCAATGATTAAACATCTATTCTTGAACTTGACACAAAAGTATTAATACTTCATCATCTTTGTAATTAATATTAAACCATCCTGGATTTACTAAGGGAATAGTTTTTCCTCTCAGATGTGGAATCTGAGGGTTTGCATGTTCAGGGTTATTCTTTTTATCTCAAATATGGACACCTGGAACCCTTTTTTAGTAGTTGCTGTGAAAATAAGGACTTCGAGCTACATCTTTCAGATGAGGTTTATTTTGCAACCCTTATCTGCTAGTTCAAGATATGTTTTTATCTAATTGCTTCAGCTGATTTGGTTAGGTGCCAGTCTATAACAACTCAACCAGGATGTAACTAACTGATAATACTTTGCTCTTTATTTTCTAAATTTTCTGGTTAAATTCTGAATTCTTTTCATATTTTTCCTGCCTCTCTGGGCTGCAACACTTGTGGACATTTTTATAACATCTTATTGGATTTTTCATCTTTTTCATACTGTCTGATTCTACATATAACCATAAAGACATACTAATGAGAAATGCATTTTTGGGGAAATATATTAAAAGTGGGAACTAATTTTAGTAGATTCTTAATCAAGGATGTGTAGAAGAGATCATAGAAGATTCCTATAATTTTCTGTGTTTTGATTAATAAATTTTTCTTTTGAATTAGTTTGTGAGTCAAACTTCAAGAATTAGATCTTTTCCAAGAGGCTTTTTCAGATATGCCAAAAACACAACCAACAGAAAAAAGTAGATAAATTATAGACTTCATCAAAATTAAACCTTTTGTGTATCAGAGGAAACTATCAAGGAAATGAAAACACAACCCGAGGAATGGAAGAAAATATTTAAAATCATTTATCAGATAAGGACCCAATATCTGAACTATATAAAGACCTCTTATAACTCCATATCAAAAAGACAAAAAACCAATTAAGATGAGTTGAATAGACATTTCTCCAAAGATGGAATACAAATGTCCAACAAGAGTGTGAGAAGACACTGAGCACTATTACCATTAGTGAATTGCAAATCAAAACCAAAATGAGTTACTGCTTCACACTCAGTAGGGTGGCTACAATTAACAAAAATATGGAAAACAACAAGTGTTGACAAGGATGCGGAGAAACTGGAATACTTGCACTTTGCTAGTGGGAATGTAGAATGTGGAAAATGGTTTGTTAGTTCCTCAAAAAGTTAAATATAGAATTATCATATGACCTAACAATTCCATTCCTAGAAATGAAATAGAATTCAAACAAAAACTTATGTTTGTGGCAGCACTATTCACAGTAACCAAATGATGAAAACAACCACAAAGTCAATCTACTGTTAGATGGACAGTAGATTGGTAAATCCATCCAATGGAATATTATTTTCTCATAAAAAGGAATAAAGTACTGGTCCATGCTACAACATGGATAAGCTTTGAAAACATGTCAAGCGAAAGAAGTCAGACACAGAGGTCATATTTTACCATATGGTTCTATTTATATGAAATATTCAGAATAGGTAAATTCATAGGAACAGAAAACAGATGGTTAATTTTTAAGGGTTGGGAGAGTGGAGAATGGGGAGTGGCTGCTTAATGGCTATGAGGTTACTTTGGGGGCTATAAAAATGTGTTGGAAGTAGGTAGAGATGATAGTTGCACATCATTTTGAATGTATCAAATGCTACTGAACTGTACACATTAAAATAATTAATTCTATCTTATGCGAATTACACCTCAATTTAAAAAATTAGAAAAATAAAAAAGCTTTTTTAATAAAGTCTTTTTTTCTTTCCCTCTACTAAGAATGATATTAAGAATCAGATTATTACCTGCACTCTTTTTCATAACTTTTCTGGTGAAATTTTGCTACAAATATGGAGGCTTTTTTATGTATGTAAGGAAAGAACAACATTCCATAGAAACAATATGCTGGCAGCTTTATAGGAGCAAAATGGCCTGGCTCCCTCTTATAAATGAGAAGATTGCCAATATGACATCAATTATGAATTTTCTTTGTCATTTAGTCCACCAAGAAGCCAGCTTCCTCTAACCTTTAATAGAAATGTCACTAAGCATCAAGACACATGTCAGGACTGAGATCAGTAAAAATTTCAAAATATTTCATATGTGACCCTTCCTCTCCTCTTTTTTGTTGTAATATCTGCAAATCATCTTTTGTAAATAAAATGGCTCAATTCTTGTGATATTATGCTGTAGAAACACATATAATAAAAACCTAAAGCACATTTACTCCTCAAAACGAGCTTATGAAATAGGTCATATTATTATCAGCATTTTATAGAGAGGAGATTGAGGAACAGAGAGATGAAGTGAATTGGTCAAGTATACTAGCTAGTAAGTGTTGGAGCTGGCTTTCAAACCCAGTCTCACTCCAAAGCTTAGGGTTTTAAACTAATGCTTTTCTCTTTTGCTTCTCTCAGAATCAGTTTATTGTACCTATTATGTTCTACATGAAGGAAGATATAACGAGGGTAGTTTGTACTCACCAAATACCTATGTGCTTCCCTACATTTCCCAGCCTTCTTTGCAGATGAGGTGAGGCCATGTGACTAATTTTGGTCTATTAACTGTAAGTAGAAGTGATATGTATCATTTCTAATCCAAGACAACTAAAGCAATGGGGAATTCTCCATGTTCTTTCTTGCCCATCTGCAAGGCTGGAAAGGAAGAACTTTGAGATGGTAGATATGCAAGATAAAGCAGTCTGGATTCCCTCGTCACCATTAGAGGAAAGTTATACCACTCCCCAATAAAAGGCTACCAGACCCATATCAGACTTGGACATGAGTGAGAAATAAAGCTTTATTATGTTATGCCATAAATTAATTTGTTACCAAAACATATCTTTGTCTCTTCTAACTAAGGATTGTCACATGATAAATGATGTAAAATTTTGACCCAAGAGACAAGATTTTCCTGAGGGTCTCCTGGTGTCTCCTTAGTGATTGTTATGGGTTGAATTATATCTCTTTCCCAAATTCATATATTCAAGTCCTAACCCCAAGTACCTCAGAATGACCTTACTTAGAAATAGGATCATTGCAGATGTAGTTAGTTAAGATGAGGTCATTAGCATGGGCTCTCATCCAATATGACTGGTGTCCTTATAAAAAGGAGAAATTTGGACACAGAGATACTCACATGAGGAGAATGCCATGTGAAGATGAAAGCAGAGATCTACCAGTAAACGAATGCCAAGGATTGCCAGCAAGCCACTGGAAGGTAGAGGAGAGGCCTGTGACAGACTTCCCCTCAACACCATCAGAAAACTAACTCTGCCATTAAATTTATCTCAGACTTCTAGCTTCCGGAACTGGAAGACAGTCAATTTCTGTTATTTTAAGCCACTCAGTCTATGGTGCTTTTTTATGGCAGCCCTGGAAAACTAATATGGTGACCCATGCATGCTGTATCTAAGAGGAATGACAGTTGTGACATAATCAGACCTGGGCAGACTGACCAGCATGTGGGCATTGCACACTCACAGCCATGATTCTCCACTAACTCTGTGGAATCCTTTGGGACACTGGATAAAATGGTTCAAATGAAGTAATGATTCCTCTGTTTTAAGAGAAAACCCATTTATAAACAAACATGAAAATGATCATAAGGTCAAAAAAAAGTTCAAATGGTGATAGGAAGCATATTGCAAATATGTAGTAAGGACAGAACTTGACACCAAGTATGACAATTTTGAGACACAAAATTGAAATTTCTCACTAATAAATTTTTTACTCTGTGAGAAAGGGGAGTCTCGAATGAGAGAGCTCATTAACCTCTAGAGCTTGTTCAGACACTGATAGCAAACTCAACTTCCTGGGCCAGGCAGATGTTGAGCCCAAAATGGCATCTTCATTTTTTCAGCCTGTGGATTTCAGATATACCCCTGCCTCTCTGAGCTTCTGTTTCTTCATCATAAGTGGGATTCCTGAGGCTAGGTAGGAAAGGAAGATGCCTCCTCATTTTGGCAACTCGAGCTTGCAAAAGGAATAAACCTCAAATTCCAGCTTTGGAAAGAAAATATTCTGTTACAAACAGCATCCTTATAACAGATCCATACAACACAAGAAAAACCCTGACATATAGATGTGGACCACAAAATTGCCTAAAGAACATTTTTTTCCCCTCTGAACTAACACTATAAATGTGATTAACAAATCACCCCAAGTAACTCCAAGTGATGTGCCTTGAATCTGAACTGAGAAATCCAGGTTTGTGTTCAATTTACAATATTATTTTCTTCTCACATACCTTGAGTAGAATAACCACTATGAATCATAGTTGGTCTGCTATTTATTTACTCAGATAGTTTTTGTTCCCTAAACATTTGTTTTACCTGTCTACCCCTTCGATTCCCTACCTATACCTTTCTTTGCATACCCTCCAGCAAGGTTTGTTTAGTGAAAGTTGTAAGTGAGATATTGATTGCCGGGGGATATTACAAGCCAATAGCCAGTTCCTGCAGGGACTTGCAGGGAGCATAATGAGACATAGTTGTTGGCTGGGATCTAAAGGAAAGAAAAATCATTTGAACAAGACTTCAGTTACTACCTCAGGGAGTACTAGGCTGCCATGCCTGTTTCCCTACTGTGTGCTTTCTTGTGCTAAAGGGGGGAAATCTGAGAAATGGCAATACATTAGGTCTCCCAGCTGAGGAAAGTTCTGCCAAAAGAGATATCCTCATCCCGCAGTCAATCAACAACCACTTAATGAGCACGTCTGTTCAATTTAATTCAGTTATTTGTTGAGCTCTCATTATGTGCATGCAGTGATAGGAGCTGTAGAGATGTAAACTCAAAGCGAGTAGAATCCAGACCTCCAGAAGTTCATAAAGAAGAAATTAACCTGCAGGTAACTAATGTAAAGCATATTGCAATGAGTATCTTAATCCATTTCAATTTCATTAAACAAATATTTATCCCATCCCTACAAGGAGCACGGCAAGAAAGTAAAAGTAAGAAACTTCTGGCAAATTTATTTGAGTAGACCGCAAAGAAGAGGTGAAGTATTAGCCAGGCTTGAAAGATAGGTCTTTGGCTGATTCAAATGGATATTTCAAGGTGGAAAATGTCAGAAAAGGCTACTAAGCTTAGCACAAAATATTAAAGGAATGAATGCTGAGGAGGAGAGGAGGGTGGAACTCAGGATGTTTGTGGTAAGGAGAGGCGTGAGGAATGCAACTTGATATGGGGTACTTCTTGCAGGAGACTTCCAAGAGTGATAGGGCAGGTCCTCAAATAATGTTTAGTTCAACATCCTTTCATTATAATGTTGATGAGATGCCATACATAGATACTTAACTCTGGTTTATACCGATTAGTCTATGGCAAATGGGTTTTGTTGTATGTCATCTTGTTTAAAGTCTCAGAACCTATCAAAGATGTTAAATGAGGACTTACTATAAACATAGATCTCTGCTCTGGAACAGTACCCTACAGTTTATATCATTTTAAGGGCCTTCTTTAAGAAAAAGAGTAAAAATTATGAATGTAAAATTACATATATAAATAAAAAATTATCTAGAATGAGAAATTTTTTACACAAATTATAAGAGCCTTGAAAAGGTCTCTATTTTTTGAGATCTCTTTAAGCAATTTACCAGAAATGAATAGAAATGCTCATGATTGCAACCTGGCTTCACTCACTCTCTACCAGGAAACTCCCAGCATCTCCACCACTCCCAGGAGCATGTTCTAGTAAAGGGCCCTGAAGTTTAAACCTCTTCAGCTTCACAGTAAATACATCTGTGTAGAAGTCTCCAAATGTTGCTGATTTCTTATGAGTAAAAAGTTGTATTATGTACCTTGGCTGCAGCCAGGGGAATAGGATGCTGTGATCAGTCCCCTCCAGATCAGGTGCTTCCTCCTGTGTCTAGGAGCGAAAATTTGTGATTAGCAACATCTCCTCACCCTGAAATACACAGAATAGGGAAGCAACAGTTCCCTAAGAGTGAAAGTGGATAGATATTTGTGCTACCCAAATACTATACAAGGAGACAACTATTGTAAAGTTGTAAAGAGGAGACTGGAAAAGGGAGAGTCTTTAGATAGGAGGTTCAGCAAGGAGACTAGCCCAAGTCTGAAATGATAATGTTTTGGACAAGGCTGATGACCATGGAAAAAGAAATGGAGGATCAGCCAGATCAATACTATAAAGAAGGAATTAAGAAAACTTAGACCTTCCAGGGCTTTCACCACCCTCAGAATATCCATAGTAGCTCGACGAGTAGCCAAATGCCAGCCACTCTTTAAGTGTAGATCCAATTGTTTGAGTTTTATTCTATATCCATTCGTTGCCCTCAAAGTGAGCCAGGGATTCTAGCTGTGACTTGTTTCAATCCCTGTGAATATTTACCCACTCACCAGCTTGTGGGGTAGAGGATCTTTCCTTTTTTTTTTTTCCATGAGGTCACAACACGTATTGTCCCTGTATATTGAGGTGACAGAAAGCTAGTGCCTTGATTACTCAAAATGATCTCCTAGGACAATCTTGGTCTCTCTTTGCAATGGTAACATTATTATTTCTTGAATATCAGCCTCTGGCCTCCTTATAAGTAACAGTCAGGTCAGTTTCCATATATAATGGCTCCCACTCAGACCATAAAGCTTTGATATACTTAAACTAGTCTTTGACCAAAAGTTCGCAGTAAACAACTGGCCTATAAAATCTTCCAGGAGGCAAGAATACACCCGCTGTGTTGCTATAATTATTACTTCTCTCTTCATGATGACCCATGAGGAATACAGTTAAAACGCAGAGATACCACCTTTCTATTTTCTCCATCTGTTTATTTTGCACAGTAAATTGCCAGCTCTGTGTTTGACATAGGAGTAAAACACTGCTGTGCCTCTTATCTGTAACTCTTGAGAGTGCAGCAAAGCATATACACTTTAATTCCAACACAATCAAGAATTTACTTCCCACAAACTACATTTCATGTTTTTTTCCTCTCACATGGCTGTTGGTGTTTGGAGTAGTTTTAAAGTTGACAATGCGCTTATATCAACAAAATTGCAAATTTATTTCTGCACACAGTGTAAAGACAGAGAAATGGAAATTGCTGTGAGGTTAATGGGAAACCTACCTGTGACACTATTACTCAAGGTCTGTTAATTAGGCCATACATTCATAACAGTAGACGCTGTGATGCTAAATGGGGCAGACCAAGGAGGTAGGATTTCAGCACCATTTTGTAAATCTCAAACCTTCGCAGATGAGAAAAAAGAAATTTTTTCTCATTACCTGAGACCCATTTTGGCAAGATCAGTTAAGCAATCATGCCTCTGAATAACACTGAGTGGGGCAAGCTTCTTCCTTAGGAAATGGGATTATTGATTGTGCTTTGAGTAGTTACACACTCAGAGATTGTTGAGATGCTAATTAATTCACTCATCTGCAACGTTCAGTTCAGTTTTATTCAACAAATATTTATTTAGATTTTTACCCTCTGCAGCAGACACCACACTATGGGCCGAGTGCTCAAAGCTGATGAAATATAGTCCTATTCCTCTCTTAGCATGGTTCTGTTGGAGGAGAGAGAATCGCTCGTAGATTATTTTAATGTAGTGTGGTGAACTCGGTTATAGCAATGTGTGTTACACAGGGTGGCATGGGATAAGGAGGGCTTGACTCAGTCTACTGGGCTGGGGAGGAGGTCAGGAAAGGTTTCTTGGTCCCCTTGGAAACGAGGGCTACTGCAATAGAGACTTTAAAAAGAAATAAGACTTAGGGAAACAATGAAGACAAAGGCTGGGTGACATAAAAAAGCAGGGAGTGTGTGAGAAAGAATAAGCAGCTTAGATTTCTAGTGGCTAAAGTGCAAAATAGAGAATGGAGGTGAGGGGAGAGAAGTAGGCAGAGACCAATCCTGGAAGTGCTTCTACGCCATACTGAAGAGGTGAAGCTTGATCTTATAAGTAGTGGTGGAGGGTAGAGTATTAAAAATAATGAGATAAGTAACTAGTGTGGTATACTTTGGGTTTATCAGCTTGGGTAGAATGGGTTTGAGAAAGATAAGACTGGAGGTAGAGGACACAAGACATTACAGTAGTCCAGGAAAGGGGAAGGGACAGCAGGAGAGAGAATAGAAAGAATGGGGGGATGTAAGAAAAGTTCTGGAGTTGAAACTCAGGGTAGAGTCCAGGCTGGAGATGGAGACGCAGGAATCATTACCACATAGGCTATGGATAAAGCCGGATTAAGCATGATTAGCATGTTCATGTGGACTGTGTACAGCAAGAAGAACAAGAAGCTAAGCCCAGTCCTCCGGGGAATACAGCCTCTTTGAGTGGACAGAGGGACAGAATGTCAATGAAGGAGTCCGGGTAGAGAGAAAAATGAGAATCAGCAAAATGTGGCATGACAGAGCCAGGTGAGCAGAGTTGGACTGTTTAACAATAATGCTGAATCTTCACATCTGGCAGGGCACTGCTAAAGCTCAGATTCATTAATTAATTCAATAAATATTTACTGAGTACCAATTATGTATCGCATAGCTGGTAGTATATAACATTTTTAACACAAAGCTTTCCTAAGATCAACTTGCAAATGACTAGCAAAATGCAAATGACAAAATAGATTTGTTGGATTCCATTCTGTCAAGCAGTTCTCTGCTCTTTTGTTTTGGTCCCATCACTCTTTGTAGTTTTTTTTTTTTTCCGTTTCTAACTTTAAGATTTTTTTATACAGTACAAAAAGACAAAGACTTTCATCTGAGCATGGCATTCAGAAGGGCAATGGCAGAGATGTTGACTGCTGGTGAAATAAATGCAACAGAATGAGAAAAACATTTGTTCTTTTTATTTCTTAAAGTAAACAAGCTGGACCATATGAGATGAGACTGAATGTTTCTCACTGTTTAATAGAAAGTTTGCTCTTCATTAGAGTTTACCTCTTCTGTGCTTCTAGTTTCCATAATGAACAGTGTAAATATGTCATATTCTTTTCAAACAGTCATGTGCAAACATACACTTAACACTTGCTAAGTAGATGATGTGGGACAATAAAACCCAACTAACTTAGGACAATCTTATGTCAGACTAGTATATTTTGCTTTTTAAAATCATCTCCTAATATGGCAGGAAAGAACTGGGCTACTTATAGGTAGTTAGAAATGTTTCATTTTTTAAGCAGTTGGTTTTTATCTTTTGGCATGCCCAAGCCATACTTTAAGGTAAAAAAAAAGCATCACAGATCTGTTAATCAATGAGACCAGTCATTCTTTAGTCAAAAGACTTTTGCTGAGCAGCCTGTTAGGCCTCACATTGGGAGCTGGAGTAGCAAAGATGATTAGCTTTACCTACAGCCTTTGCATGATTCGTAATCTAGTAAGATAATTCATATATGTGAGTTCTTTGTAAACTCTTTACCTCCTGGCCCTTTAGATCTCGCACATCTCAACAAGCAGATAAAAGCAAGAAGGAGAAATGGCTTACACAAAAAACCCATAGCATCTGTTGTATACAGTTGTCGATCTCTGCCATGGCATCCTTGTTTTGGCTACTGATTTCAGCTCTCTTCATTTCTTGCACGGTTCCTGGCTCTGTTCTCTGAGTTGGAGGGCCTGAAACTGTCATGGATGAGAGACATTCTCTGCTTCTGTCTTGGCCTCACAGGACACTCCACTGGTAGAAGTGAGTGGGACAATTCATATGTCTATATAAACATTAACATCAGTAATTGTACATCAAATCCTAATATAAACACTACATTTGAGCACTTGTAATTTCATGATGACCAATGTCTTATTAATTAGTAAAAGCTATGTTTAATGTAATATTCTCAGCAATATGCCCTATTCTTCTTCTAGCTAAGTGTTTATGTATATGGATTTGTTTTTATGATTAAAATCTTATAATTACATTCTCTTCATGTTCTCAAAATACCATTTGGCTTAAAGAACTGGTGTTTTCTCTGGTAACTTCCACATGGCATCTGCTCAAACTACTCTTCAAAGTACTGCATTAATTTGCTAAATGTTTATCTCTTTGTACTTGCCTTGTGGAAACCTATATTTACTAGTTCTCTTTTCCCTAAATTAGCAAAACCTCAGCTTGTTCCATCTGGCATTATCATTGTTTTCCACTTGGCAATATGGCACATTGGTTATGAGTGTGGGCTTTAGAGTCCATCATGCTTGGGTCTGAGTCCCAATTCTAGAACTTTCCAGATATCTGATTATAAACAATTTACCTCAACTCTCTGGACTAAGTTTTCTATCTGTAAAATAGATAAGCTAACGTAGCACAGAGTCTGGGCCAGAATAAATGCTTATTAAAATCTCTTCCTTCTTATTATTGTAATTTTCTTGGCATAGTGGGAAGCACACAGGCCTCGAAATCAGATGGACTTGTTTAAACTATGTCACTGGGCAAGCGAGTTGCATTTCTGAGTCTCAGTTTCCTCATTTGTTACATGGAAATAACAATACCTTATGGTGCTAACTAATGTGCTATTACAAAGACTAATTAAGATAAGATGTGTAAAAAGATCTGTCACGATGACATGGCTCTAAAATTCAACACTGTGACTTCATCTTTTAATATGTTAGAACCCCCCACCCCCACCCCCCCACACACACTCACACACAACCCCCAGCTCTGTGGTGGTCTTTTTTGCAAATTCTCGGTTCTCCATATCTAGCTACCCCAGAGAGGTCTCTGACTAATGCGGTGCTGCCTAGTTTGGCAGTTTGGTCTGCTTGGTCTGATTTAATTTTCCTCAGGCTTGGGGATTAGTGTCTTGGACACACACAGCTCCAGGAAAGGAGCACACCCTGGTCTAATGGTATGGTAATGGCCTTCGAGATATAGCCATGCTTTTCTCTGGCCTGTGTAACTCCAGTAGTGTGACTGGAGGCTCAGCTGGGTACTGGCCACAGAGGACGTTTCCTTGGAAGGCCTCCAAATGTTAATTCTGGAGACGATGTTGGGTCCAGAAAGTGAGGAGCCAGATGGGCAACACCAGTCCTTGATGAGATCCTCATCTCTCCATACCCAGCCCTGTCTGAGTTTCAGGACACATGAGGAAATTTAGCAACCTCCACACACATACATGCCAAGCACACGTGAAAAACAGCTATTCCAGTTGACACTTTGCCAATGGCAATTAATATGCTGTAGTGTGCTAAGAATGCTCTCTACTTAATAATAACCAGACTTAGGAGAATGAGAACAAGATGCAAGACTACTGAGAAATGAAGAGCAATAATCTGTTTGTCATATTTTTTCATATAGCGTAAATTTCCAAATCCTAAAGGCAGTAGATTTTATATATAATTTAACTGGGGACCTTTCTGTCAGGTGTTTGTTATTAAGAATGAGTGACGTCTCGGGAGGACTTGATTGCTTCAGAAAGAACAGAAGCAGGATTTAGGAATTTCTTTGCCAAATTACTCTAGTGCCTGGCACATAATTACTGTTCAATAAAAATTTGTTGAATGAAGGTATAAAAGAATATATTCACCTGTGAGTATGATATTCATAGAGGTGGACTCAAATGGCTAACTCTATTTTTAAAACATTTTGCAGTTTTGGTTCTCCATAGAATTCCAAACCAGATATTTAATAATAATTGGTTAAAACTAATGATAAATGTTTTCTGAATGAAATAGAGAGCTCAACCCGAGAGACCATTTTCTATTAGCTGGAATTCTGTTTCTCTTTTTATTTTTTCAGCTCCAGATAAGACGGTTTGGAGGATACTTCCTTTTCCACACCCCACCCCTCCAACCTTGCAGATAAGGGCACTATAAACTAAAATGATGCTTCCTTATACGAGCACTGAGATTTTTCTAGGGCTGTTCAATCCTGCCACAGGGACGATGGCTTGCTTATAAACTTGGGTAATGAATAGCCCAATAATTACTTTCACATTTATTTAGGACAATCTTCTCACTGTCACTGTGCCAATGCCATCAGAACAACTAGATGTTGCATGAAAAAGCACAAGCTTTGGAGAAAATGCAAAAAGCCTAAGCTTAAATGTCTGCTCTGTCACTCATCATTTGCATGACTTCGGGCTGGTTATTGAACATATTTTTACCTCATTTTCCTCACAGTGTTGTTGTTCCAGTTAAACAGGATCACATCAGTGCAGCTCCTGACACCTAGTAGGCCTGCAGTGTTAATTTTCTCTTCATTTCCTATGGGCCCACTTTGCCTCCCATTACCCCTAGCTTTCTTATTTTCTGCCAGCCCTTCCCTGTTTCCCCTTTTCTCCTGGCTAACCTGAGGCAAATGAAAACTCACTAGTTTTCTCTCTCTCTAGAATATCACCCAACGTTTGGACAATTTCTGTGATGATGTTGCTTGTCCATCTTATAGGGAAGGTGAGAGTTTGGGTTACTTGGAGATGCCCTAGGGTGCCTTCTTCCAGAACAGAAGTCTGACTTTGTATTATAATGGATTCAATAGAAATATGTATAATTTTTAAATTCACATTCACCTATTAAATTTACATATCTGCTCAATTCATACAGCCCATCTTAAGATTTTTCCCTAGGGACAGATTTGAATTGCATTGCCTCAGTTTCTGTGGGTACTGAGGATGGAGACACCAGCAATCGCTGCAGTTGACATTCAGTGGTCACCTCTAAACCACCTGTTGTTCCTCATTCCTGGATGCTCATTGTTTCATATAGCCACATTATTCCAGCCTCTGCTCACATGTCACTTCTTCAGAGGAAGGAAGTCTTCTCTAACTACCCCATCTAAATTAGCGCTAGTGACCACCACGTTCTGTTCCTTAATCAACTTGATTTTTCTGTACGCACAAACACACACTTATTTGTTTAAAGCCTGTCTCTCCCTCTAGAACTGAATCCCTAAAATGTAGGAACTTTATTTCCATCACTGCAGTATCTCCAGAACCTAGAATGTGAACCTAAAGAAAGCCCAGAGAAGGAGCTCAGTAAATGTTTGGTGATTGAATGAAGAAATTGATTGATTGAGACTAGCTTTGAGGCTGTTCTGTGGTTTGGTAAGAAAAGAGCTGTGAAACCACTTTTGCTTTAAGGACATTGAGATGCTGTCTCCATAATAAGAACAAGAACAAGCTATTATATTACTGTAATATATAACAGTAATATAATAGCTTCAAGTTATTAAACACTTAGGATGCCTTGCTCTATAGAAATCTTCAAGATGCTTGTGATCATTCATGAGCTTATAATTTTATCACTTTTGTCTATGGAAAAATAGTTTATTATAAGATTATTCCAAAGAAAATGTATAGTTTTAAACTGCTATACCAAGATAACTCAGTATAAATATTGTACTCTCATCTATTGGTGTACACAGAACGTTGTGTCACAAGAAGTCTTCTTAAATTTTAGTCTTTTCCCTGACACATCTCTCAACACTCTAACCTGACTACCATTCCCCACCACCTTCATCTACTGCCAAACAAATCCAGACAAAGCATCAGGGGGCATAGTTTGGAATTCTAAAATTTGGGAGGTAGTATGAGACAGGTCTGGTTTAAACATGTATGGCCTTGGAAAGATTACTTGAAGTCTCTGTGCCTCAGTTTCTCATCCTTGAAATGGGGATAATAAAGTATTTATGTCATAGGTATGAACTATTTGAGGAATAAATGAAATAATACATAATTTAATTAGCTTAAAGTCACCACTCGACAAATTAACATTTAAAAAAAGGGGACTAAGTACTTGGGGCTTAAGAAAGGCATTTCTTGTCCCCCCCCCAATATTCTTTTTTACTATGAGACAAAGAAATACTTTTCTGTTGGACATATATTTAAAATTATACCAGTCTTCAAAAATTCATACAAATATGCCAATATGCAAATTTTAAAAGCTGGCAGATTGCTCCTTTATAAAATGCCTTTTGAATATAAGTTCTAATTGTCATTGTAGCTTTCACTATGGCTACTACATGACTTTAGCACCTTCAGCTCTCAACCCTTGGAAGTGAGTGAATCTTTAGGATTTGTTTTGTTTTGGTCCCCGCCCCTCCATCCCCCCGACATCATTTTTTAGTACAAGTTGTACCAATTGCCTTCCAGAACCCCCTTGTGAATGATGTAAGAGGAGTAATTCCAGAAATAGGCTTAGAGAATGACTGGTTTATTTGTACATGGGATCAGATGTGACGGAGTTCCACTGGGGGTGGATTCAGACTAGGGCCTTTTGTGTCACTCAAAGGGAGATCTTAAGAGCTCACATCTTTCTCTTAAACCACAGCCAATTCTCTTAAAGCACATGCAAAAGCATGCATTAATGACTTCACCTAAGTACTAGGGCAATTTTATTAGTATTCCTTCTGTTGAATGTCAGCTTTTATTTGGAGGAAAAAATATATATTTATTTCAAATGGTTACCCTCCTTCACATAAACACTTACCCATCTGAGGCTGGGGAAGATCCAGAGAGACCAAAAAAAGTGAGATAATCCAAGGACATATCCTTGAAATGACTTGAGTCTTATAAGAAATAGTACAGAGATCTGTAGGAAGCCAGGTGTATATATGTGTGTAGCTGGGAGTGGGGCAAGGGCACCAGGATAAGATGGAGGACAAGCAACATATATTACTCCAGGAGGAGTAATTTCTTATTTCTTGCATATCCTTCCACTGACAATAAAAATATACTTTTGCAAATTACACATCAGCTGTTTGCAGTGTCTGAGACAGAATGCCTGGGCTGTGATTTTTCTTTTTTTTCCAAGCAAGAAACCGGGAAATGAGTCATAAAACATTAATACCGCCTTAAAATAACTTAGGGTAGGGTGATCCCAAGACGAACTCAAGTTGAGCACAAGAGGGAAGCTATACCTCCAGAGGAGAATTTTCATTAAAGAGGACTTGCCCTTTCCCATGGAGAGTTCTGGGTCGGCTTCTTGAATCTGGGAGGGCTGTGTCAAGCTGAGTGGGAATCCCGGCTGCTTCTTACATCTGTGGAGCACTCCTCTCAGAAACAGAAATGGCTAAAAAGGTGAGGCAAACTTTCTATTCAAACAAAGGAATCTTAACACATCAGCTGGCCAATTATAAGTGTTTTTAAGTTTCCACATGCTCAATTAAATTTAGGTTCTCACTGATTTGAACATGCGATAACTTGGAAGGAGCTAGGCTGAAAAACAGAGGAATGGTTAAGGGCACAGGTTCAGGCGTCAGATAGATCTAGGTCAGGATACTAGCTTTGTCTCATTAATTGTGACCTTGAACAACTTATTTACTCTCTCTAAGTCTGTTTTCTCTTTGGTAAAACTGGGACAATATCCAATTATAAAGTAGTTTTGAGAATTAAATGAGATAATGAATGTATAAGAGTCCATGATTAAAAAGTAAAGTCACATTACCTTTCATATTTAAATATCCCTAAGCCATCACCTTACTGATTATAGAAAGTCCAATTTTCCACTGGATCCTTCTCCCCCAGTTGTTTCTGGGAATAGCAGAGAAAATACTTACAAATTCTACAAATTAACCCTGGCAGTTATTATTTCTTGGAAAGATTTCTGCTCTAGGTATCTCCTGCAAACTCATGCCATTGCATAACTAACTTCTCTGGACTTGAATTAGTTCAGATGAAGCCACAGTTAGGCCATATACTGCCTCTATGTGAGTCAGTAAAACATGCCCCTTCTAGATAGGACCACAGATGAAACTTTTGGATGAGTTAGAAAATGATGTCCTCTTTATCTAAGTGGATTCTGCTTCATATCAGGATCCATGGTTTGCCGAGGGGTGTGCAAGCTGGATTTTGGCCCTTACCCCTCTCCCTTAGCCAGATGCTTTCGGGTAATAATAATAAAAAGGATAACATAATCATGAGCAACAACCCTGGGTAGTGTCTGGCTGTACGTAACAGTGAATCCCAAAGCAGCATTGATTTAAATAACATAAAAGTTAATTTCCTACACACACACACACACACACACACACACACACACACACACACACGGAAGTAGGCCTTCCAAGATTGATCTGACCACTTCGTAGTGTTGTTGGAGTGCTAGTTCCTGTTTTTCCACTCCACTCTCCTAAGTATATGACCTCCATTGTCAAGGTCATACAATGATCCATAATAGCCATATAGCTCATACTATCTTATCCAAGTTCTAAGTAGTAGGAAGGAGGAAAGTATGAAGATGGGCATGCCTTGTGCACAAAAGGATTTTTGCATAAATCTTATTGAAGAAAATTGATTATATGACCACATCTATCTGCAAAAGAAACTGAGACATGCTATCTTTTTAGTGGGCACATGAGTATATGGTTATTCTATCATTCCTTTTTTAAGACACAATGGACAAGTTGGGTCTGTAACAAAACGTTGTTTTAAGCATAGGCCAGTAATTGTGTAAGAAAGTATACACTGCTACATACAAATTAACTGATTAGATCACAACTTTTCAATGTTTAAAACAGAATAAGCTTCCCTGTAAAAGCAGCGTCTTAGTGACATTTTTAACATAAGCATTCCTCTTTTTCTTCTTCAACAGAATCCATACCAACCTCCTCCTAATCCTTTTCAAGGGCAGCCATGTCCACAGGCCTCAGAAAACTCTTTCTCCATCCACCCACCTACCAATGAACAAAGGCACACTTGGCATACATCAGTCATACATCCAGGAGAGCCCAGGCCTCAGCAATAGCTGTGGTGTTGCTCAGCATGCACACAGGTCTCCGTACTTTGGCTAAGTCTCCATCAGGTACCACAGTGAGAGGCTGCTAATTAATGTGAACTTTGAAGCCAATGGGGCCCCAGTCCACAAACCGGATGATACTCTTTGTCTTGATGGTGGCAATGTCAGCATTGACATCTTTGGGAACCAAATTATGGTGATTCTATTATTGAAGAAGAAAGGAAAATGGATGTTGGGGGGAGCAATTAACAATTTCTCATAAGGCTTTTCTTACTTCCAGTCTACACTACTCTAAATATGAATCCAGTAACTCCCTTTTCATTACCAACCCCTCCATCTAGCTCAAAAATGCTAAGCATCTGATTTAATAGCATTTTAATTGAGTGCAGGGTAGAACAAAAAAGTAATACTGCAGAGAGCTGAAGGCAATTAAGTGAGTGGGTTCTACAGTCAAATTGTCTGGATCCAAACACTGGCTATGTGATAATTTCCTTGATTTGAAACCTTGGGCGTCTTTTCCCTTAACTCTTCTGGGTTCTGATTTTCCCATCTGCTAAATAATAGGATTGTTATGAGTATTAAACGAGGTAGTACACACGCAGCTCATGTAGTGCAGAGTGGAGATATTCTTACAAATTAGCACTCAAAGGGTATGAGAGCAGATGAATTATGACATATCTCTGGCCATAGATTCTTGCATAGCATCTAGTTCATTGGTCCATCCTTCCATTCTGTGGTGATATTTATAAAGTCCTTCCTAATATCAAAAAATCCACTCGATCCCTGACTGCTTATCGATCTTTACCCTTGGTTTGCTCCATTGTATCCTTGAATAGCCAGAAAACTTACATTTGAGCAGTTAGTATAATTCTCATTCTTCGTGGGAAATGAACACTTCGCTTGGCTTATATTTGCCAGTCATTATTCATCAAAACGATTTGCCAGAAATAAATGGCAGGAAGAAAAGCCACGGAGGAGTAAAGATTACCCAATGCCTTCAGTTCTTTGAGAGTGTCTGCAGTATCTGGCTCTCATGTTCCCTGGCCACAGTGAATAATAGTATGATCTGTTCTGCCAGTTCTCATGCATTATTCACATGGCAGTATGTGGACTATACTGGATAGCCATATATAAGTGTTCACCTTAATTTTTTAAATTTATTTTGAGGAAAATATTTTAGAGACAAACAGAAAGATAATGAGTATGGCGGCCAGTAACATTAAACAGGTTAGTATATAAAAATCATATTATTTAACTGGAAGAAAGTCCTCAATAAACGTTCAGTGAAGAAATAAAAATGATAATAAACAATACTTCAACAGTGATCACTTTTCAGGTTTATACGCTCTGACCTCCATTTGAAGATCTTTGCTTTGCTCCCCACAGGTTCCCAGGCAGCAGAGGCCCCAGACCTCATAAGAACCTCTAGATCTCTCAATGCTTCTCACTTTTGACCCCTCACCTGTGTCAGTTCTCAGCACATAAGGTTCGTGGGAGTCCTCCTCTCCCTCTGTCCAAGGCCATGATGTTTCTTACACGAGCACTTCTTAGGCAGAACAACTAGGCAAGAAAACAAACTAACAAACAAAACAACACTTTCATTTCCTTTAAGGGTAGCACCTAACCCTACTCAGAGGCATGGTCTGACCTCCATTGTCCAGACAAGACAACTAAAGTTTGAGAGTATATTGCTCAAAAAGTAAGGTTTTTTTTTTTTTCCTAGTTTAAATAATTCCAAATTAAGTAATATGTGGGCTTTAAAATCCAGTCTAAATCTCTATTTTGGAAATACATTTCTCTATATCTGCAAAGACATAGCACGGTTAAAGCTCGATCTAGTTTACATTACAATAATAAGCAAAATACTTAATATCTTAGTCAATAGCATCATCAAGATTTAAAGCGATGTCACCTTTTTCCCCAAGAAACTATGGATGAGAACTTGGTAACAGTAAGTTTTTCTAATAATAATCCCAACCTCCCACTCCCAAAAAGATGTCCGAAATGTCTCTATCTGGAGAAATGGAAAACTGTCAACCACTACCCAATTGCATTTCTGTTGTTCGAAATGAAAATAAACAATTCTCCTATACTAGAGACCTCACCACAAATATATAGATCTTTGCAGTGATTAACATGTGATAAGTGCTAAAACATTAGCTATTGTTCCTACCTGCTTCTTTCTAAAATAATACTTTGAATAAAAGGCTGCTGTAAAATAAAGTCACAATATTGTAAAATCAAGATTATGTAAAATAAAAGACCTATGCTCATTGCAAAAGACAGTACATTACTGTGAGTTTCCTTGTAGCCAGGACAAAGAAAGGAAACACGTCAAGCTTTATAACTCAGAGATGCCTAAGCACACTATACTTCAAGGGAACAATTTTTTCATGGCAGTGCATTCTAAAAGATATTCCCCATCATGGACTCTTCTATAGAAGGTGCTGAGAGACTTAGTGTACAGTGTCCTTGCAAACAGATTTATAAAATCTATACTAATAGGTTTCATATGGTTACTTCTTGTAAGAACTGAGAAAAGCTAAAGGCACAGGGATTTTTGTGCAACTTACGACAATGCTAAGGGCGGCTGAGCTGATATGGAGTCTACCTCTAGAAGTAGATGCAAGGCTTGTGCTTTAAGGCTTACTACCTGAACATTCTTTCCTTTCAGCTGTATGGCAGATATTTGAGGATGAACTGTCTGTCTAGTGGCTGTTATTTTCAGAGGATGTGATAAAGACCAAAGGAGTAGTTGATAGAGTTGAATTTGACCTTTGGAAATGTCTTTATGGAAAGTTTGCTGAGTGCATTACAGAGATAATGTCTACAATTACTTAAATACAAGTTTATCTTTTCAAGTTTTTTATTACAAAAATATAATAAATACAATACAGAAAATTTGGTTAATAAAAAATTACTTATACTTCTATAATTATAATATATTACAGTGGTAATTTTAAATTATATCCATAAATTCTTTGATAGTCCTCCTTTCAAAAGATGAAAGCTAATTTCCCTCCCCTTAAGTGAGAGCTGACCATAGTGACTTGACTCTAACAAATAGAACATGTGGGCAGTGAAAACATGGGACAACCAAGCTTACTTAGGTCATAGAAAGCCCGTGGCTTTCTCCTTACTCTATATCACTTGCTCTGGATGGAGACAACCACCATTTTAGAAGGACACTCTGGAAGCTCTATGGAGAGGCCCATGTGGTGAGGAATTGCTGCTTCCTGCCAATAGATAACAAGGAAGTGAGGCCTGCCATCAGCCTTGTGAATGAGCCTTCTTGGAAGCTGACTCTAGGCCTCAGTCAAGCTTTCAGATGACTGCAGCAGGAGCCCACAGCTTGACTGGGACCTCATGAGAGACCCTGAGCCAGAACTACCCAGCTAAGTGACTCCCAAATTACTGACCTGCAAAAACACTGCAGGTAATAAATGCTTGTTGCTTTAAGCTGCTAAATTTTGAGGGTAATTTAGTTACACAGCAACAAGTAACTAATATAATCACCATTAATACCCTTTTGTATTAGTTACTTCCATTTTTTCCCTCTGCTACAGAGAACCATTTGTTCTATAGTTCCAATCAAAATGTACATAAACTTGTCTTCTATGTTTTTTACTGTCTTTGAGAGGCAATATGATGGAGTGACTGAGAATGTAAACCGTAGAGCCAGCTTACATGGGTTTGGATCCTGCCTCCTCTCTGTCCATGTGATTTTGGGTATGTGACTTTCTTTGTGCCTAATTTTTCTCATATGTAAATTGGACATGATAACAGTGCATGGGGTTATTGCGAGGATTAAGTGAGTAAATATGTATAAAATCATTAGAAGAGTGTCTGGTAGATAGTAAGTACTATAGAAAAGTAAGCGATGACCATACCATATAATAATTAATAATTACTCCCCCCATTTTTTTATAGTGGTGAAAGATACTTAATGAAATTTGCTATCTTTATAATTTTTAAACGTACAGTTCTGTGGTATTAAGTACATTCGTAGTGTTGTGCAACTGTCATGACCATCCATCTCCAGAACTCTTTTCACCTTGCAAAACTAAAACTCTGCAGCCATTAAACAATAACTCTCTTTCTTTCCTTGTCCCAGCCCCTTGCAAACACCATTTTACTTTTTGTCTCTATGATTTTGACTACTCTACCTCATAGAAGTGGACTCATATAGTATTTATTGTTTTGTGACTGGCTTATTTCCCTTAGCATAATGCTCATCATCCACATTGAACATATGTTAACATTTCCTTCCTTTTTAAGGCTAAACGCTATTCCATCGTATGTATATACCAAATTTCGCATTGTTTATTCATTGATCTGTTGTTGGACACAGGTTCCTTCCATGTTTTAGCTATTGTAAATAATGTTGCTACAAACATAGGTGTACAAATATCTTTTTGGATCCTGCTTTCATTACTTTTGAGTATATTCCCCAAACTGGAACTGCTGGATTAAATGATAATTTTTATTTTTTTCAGAAACGGTCATATTGTTTTCCATGGTGGCTGTACCATTTTTCATTCCCATCAACAGTGCACAGTGGTTCCAATTTCTCTACATCCTCACCAACACTTATTCTCTCTCTCTCTCTCTCTCTTTTTTTCTATTGTAGTCATCCTGATAGGTGTCGATTTGCATTTCTCTAATGATTAGTGATGTTGAGCATCATTTAATGTATTTATCAGCCATCCTTACCACATATATGATTTGTAAATATTTAGTCTCATTCTGTGTGTTAACTTTCTTACTCTGTTAGTGTCTTTTGATGCACGAAAGCTTTTAATTTTCATGGAGTCAAGTTTGTCCATTTTTTCTGTTGTTTCTTGTGCCTTTGGTCAGACCCCCCCCCCCAACCCCCCCCAAAAAAAACCATTACTAAATCCAACGTTGTGATACTTTTGCTGTATATTTTCTCCTAGGAGATTTGTAGTTTTAGGTCTACATTTAGGTCATGGTCCATTTTGAGTTCATTTTTGTATGTGGTGTTATATAAGGGTCCAACTTTATTCTCTTCTTTTTTTTTCTTTTTTTTCTTTTCTTACCTTTTTTTGCATATAGATATCCAGTTTTCCCAGTACCGATTCTTGAATATACTGTCTTTTCCCTATTTAATGGTCTTGGCACCCTGTTGAAAATTATTTGACCATATGTGAGGGTACATTGCTGGACTCTATTCTATTCCATTGTTCTACATGTCTGTGTTTATGCCAGAACCATACTATTTTGATTACTATAGCTTTGCAGTAAGTTTTGAAATAAGGTGTATGAGTCCTTCAGCTTTCTTTATTTTTTATTTTTTTCAGGATTATTTTGGCTGTTTGGGGTCAGTCTCTTGAGATTCCACACAAATTTTAGAATGAATTTTTCTATTTCTACAAAAAATATTTTTGGAATTTTGATAGAAATTTTATTAGACCTGGAGGTCGTTTTGGGTAGTATCAACATCTTAACAATATTGATTCCCAGTCCATGAATATAGATATCTTTTCATTTATTTATGACTTCTTTAATTTCTTTTAGAAATGTTTTATAATTGTCATTGTTCTATTCTTTCACCTCCTTGGTTAATTAATTCCTAAGTATTTTATTATTTTTATGCAATTGTAAATGGAATTATTTTCTGAATTTCCCTTTCAGATTGTTTATTATTACCATATAGAAATCTGATTTTTGTGTGCCATCTATGAATTAGTTCTAACAGAATTTTTTGGGGAAACCTTTAGTATTTTCTATATATGAGAACGTGCCATCTGTGAACAGATTATATTGCTTCTTCCTTTCTGATTTGGATAATTTTTATTATTTTTTTTTCTTGCCTAATTGCTTTGGCTCATTTTTCCCATACTATATTGAATACAAATGGTGAAAGTAGGCATCCTGACTTGTTTCTGATCTTAGAGGAAAATATTTTAGTCTTTTACCATTGGGTATAATATTTGCTGTGGGTTTTTCATATATAGTTTTTATGATGTCATGGTAGTTTTCTTCTATTCCTAGTTTTTGAATATTTTTTAAAAATCTGAAATGGTGTTGAATTTCTCTACCAATTTTGATAATCAGGTGTTTTTTTTCTTTCATTCTGTTAATATGGTGTATTACATTGATTAATTTTCCTATTTTGAACAATCCTTGCATTCTAGGAATAAATCCTGCTCACTCATGGTGTATAATCCTTTAAATATATGATGCTGAATTTGGTTAGCTAGTATTTTGTTGAGTATTGTTGTAGCAATGTTAATAAGGGATATTGAAATGTATTTTTTCTTTTCTTATAGTGTCTTCGTCTGGCTTTGGTATTAGGGTAATGCTGGCTTCATAAAATGAGTTAGGGAGTGTCCCCTTCTCTTCGATTTTTTTTTGGAATAAATTGAGAAAGACTGGTTTTAGTTTTTTTTTTTTTTTTAATGGTTGGTGGAATTCACTGGTGAAGTCATCAGCTACAGGACTTTTCTTTGTTAGGAGATGTTTGATTATTGATTAAATCTCTACTAGTTATGGGTCTATTTGGATTTTCTATTTCTTTATGGTTTAGTTTTGGTAGGTTTTGTGTTTCTAGGAACTTTTTCATTTCATGTAGGTTATCTAATTTGTTGGTGTACAATTGCTCATAGTATTTCCTTATAATTATTTTATTTCTGCAGAATCAGTAGAAATGTCCTCACTTTTATTTCTGATTTTAATAATTTGAACATTCTCTTTTTGCTTCGTCAATCTAGCCTAAAGTTTTGTCAATTTGGTTGACCTTTTTAAACAGCCAACTTTTCGGTTTGTTGATTTTCTGTATTATTTTCTATTCTCTATTTAATTTATTTCTCCTCTAATCTTAATTTCCTTCCTTTTGCTAGCTTTGGGTTTAGTTTGTTCTTTTTGTAGTTCCTTAAGTTGTAAAGTTAAGTTGTTGATTTGAGATCTTTCTTGTATTTTTTTGTGTCTCTTCTTGAATGTTTTTAGTAGCAGGCTGGCATGTAGCCTGAGTGTGAACAGCTTCTAATGGGGTCTTGGAAACCTCAGGCATTAATTTCAGTTGAGTTTTGCTCCATCAAAACTTACAGCTGCACCAAGTTCCAGACAGAAGGAATGGTGGTCCCAGATACCTGGGAATCAAGACACCTGGGTTTAAGTTTTGGAGCTGCTGCTTACCAGCTATGTGACTTTGAATAAGGTCAAGGCTCATTATCCTGTTATAAATTTATGAGATAACAATTCTTACTTTATAAGTGGTGTAATGAGGATACAATAAAATAGTTTTTGTCAAAAGTACAATGTAAAAATATAAACAGACTTATTATTCCTAGAACTATGAGCTTTCAGAGGCAGGGAACTATGCCTTTTTCTTCTTCCAGTATATAAATTCCATAGTAGCTATGACTGTGTTTAAATTACATATAGGGGCCATGTATCTCTACCATTTATTACATAATGGGCACTCAACAAATGTCAATTGAATGAATGGGCTAATTACTCTTACCTTGAATGGTGACTTGTGTGACCTTTGGCAAGATGTTCACCATCTGGATCCCTCTGCCTTGGCTCTCACTGGTGCTGCTCCTTTATCAACATGAATTTCTTCAGGGGTCAGTTCTTCCACAAGCGGAGCCAGCAGCAGTCCTAAGGAGTGGCCTCAGGACTTCACTAGATGCTATCCCACTGGGATGACTGAGAAGAAGTAGGAGAAAAACAAGCAAAAGAAATGGCCTTAGCTTGTCTCAGCATTTCTTCATCTGCTTGTCATCCTTCTTGCTTCCCTCACGCACACACAGATAACACATACCAACATATTTGTCTGTTCTCTTCTGTCCAGAAAGACTCATGTGCACCTTCCAAGTGTCATTCTAGGGCTGGAATCCAAAGTCTTCTCTTATCTGAAATTCGCTGTGCACTTGCCACTTGGCAGAGCCTGCAAATAGCTCAATGGGTGTTTTTATAGTCAGCACTAAAAAAAATCGCTACACCACTAATAAAATTTTCCTTATTATTGTAAGTATTGGCAAAGACAAATATCTGGAGAGATTGACTGCCTGAAAAGCTTCATTATACTGAAAGAGTATTTTTGATAGAATTTCAGCAGCTCCTGACTGACTGTCAACTTCAATATATGCCTTTCTAAAGTTGTTCCCCACCCTCCTTAATTGGTCCTCAAACTCACAGAAACACTGAGGTCAGTTGTTGAGAATCTGAATCTTTCCAAGTAATTAGCAGGTAGAATTACCAGGTAGCAGGCAACATTTGCTTGTAATCCATCAACAGGGGTTGATGTGGGGGTAATTGTCATCTTGAGTGACCTTGCAACTATGTCTAATCTAAATAGTCAATAGAGTTTATTTCTGTCTTTTGTTCCTAGTGACAGGTGGTGAGTTTTCTCTTGAGAATTGAGGCTCAAAGTAAGACAGATATTTGGAACATATGAATTTCAAGGAAAAAATTTCTCTAGTAACTCAAAATATGTTAAAGCATTTAAGCATCATTCCTCTACCTCCACAACCTGGTTAAGTTATATCAACCTATATATTCAAGGTAGGTACACAGTATCTCTTAAATCAAGATGGACATTCAGCTTTTACCAAGCATCAAAGGCACACTTTGCCAACTGGATTGGGGGCAGGAAGTGGTGCAGATGAAGGTCTTTTAATGCTCACTACTTGCTTAGTTATATTGTTGGCTGCTACCTCTGCTGGGCTTCTTGCTTTCAGTTTAACATCCTTTCTCTCTTAATTTCTCACTGAACTGTTTTCCAATTGAAGATAGAGAGATTTGCCAAAACGACAGAGCCTATATTGCATATAAATTGTGCCTAGATTTACAGAGTGCTGGTTCAGGAGCACATTTTTTCATCAGCAGAGTCTGGTCTTGGCTGACATAAAGTTTTGTGACTGCTCTTGGGATCAGTCTTGGGTCAAGCTGCTGTGAGGTCTGACTGCTTCATTCTCATACCTTCCCTCTTTGAAGTCTCCTTGACTGGAGAAAATCATTCCTTGTTTTATGTATAAAGACAGGGTCCCATTTTCTTTCTTTCATTCCTTCTTTTTTTTTTCTTCTGACTCACATATAGAACCAAGATGTTGGGTTCCAGAAGCCCATATGCTAATTCACAGATGGCTTTTAGGAATGATTTTTTTTTTCTTGCCACTCGAATCATTAAGTAATGTGCTTTATTTTTTTTCAATACAGAATAAAAAAAAAAGCATTCTAAATAGACATCAATGTCATATGGTGCCTAATGATTTCTTCAGGTATAGCAATCAATGTAGTTGGTAATGGCTGTGAATGAGACATACATTTTACTATGAGGTTTTTCTTGGACTTGCTTTTTCAAAGATTTCACTTAAAGTTGAATTCTAAAATGCTGCTGATACAACAGCTGGTATTCGACATTTGTTTTGAATTATCTAATCAAGATAAATAGATTCTCTTTATAACTAAAAGTAAAAACTAGTATCAAGGGGAAAAAAAGAGTAATGTGCTTGTAACCAATATATTCTGTTAATATAGTATAACTCAGAGTAAGTATAATTATTTCTTTTTTGGGAGGAAACATAAAAGCATGCAGAGAAAAGTGTTTTCACATGGCATTGTCATAGGCATTCAGTATCTATTTGGCTTTTATAGCTCATCATTCAAAGAGAGACCAAACTTGAGAAAGCAAACTTACTGGAAAGTTACCTCTATAACATTCAGATGATTAAAAATCTTGTTCCCCAAGCTCTCTTATTAGAGAGCCATCAGCAAATAAAAGGTGATCCCTGTAACTTTTGGTACCAAGAACAGAACATGTGTTACAAGCCAATCCATGACATTGCATACATCCCACTCTGACAGGGATTTCTGATAAATTCTGATTCAACCCGACAGATGTGTCACAATGTCTAATCCCTTTAAACACCCAAAGCTCTTGGACAGTGGATATTTTAATTATTTATTTTTCAAATTGGAAAACATGGTGGTTTTTTGTTTGTTTGTTTGTTTGTTTGTATTGACATGTTTCCTTCAGTGTCTATATTGCCTCCAAATCCCTTCCTTCTGCAAAGTACTAGGGAATAGGCAAGATGTCAATCGAGGCATTTAAATAGTAATAGAAAAACAGGAGCTAGATGATGTTTCCCTGCCACTAAAACAATAAAATATAAAGAAGTGAAACTAAATGGGCTTGCCTTTTCCCAATTAAAACCCCAAAGCTCTACAGTTTTAATAAGAAGACCTCCTTCAGAGGAACCACTCAGTGGCAACAAGCTTGCATACCTGCGTTAAAGGCGTTCAGGGTTGGAGCCTGGGAGGGCCAGAGAATAAAAATGGGGATGTTCTCTTAGTCAAAGGAATGAGCTGCCCTCTGAAAACCCTCCCAAACCCACGCCGTGTGTTTGAGCTCTGGTCCACATTTCTGGATTGTATAAATCCATGCTCAGAGTGCGGCACAGCGCCAGATTCCACGGGGGCCAGGAGGTGCATTCATGAAGCGCTGTGACACCCTTGGAATTGCACACAGTTGTGAGGTCTGCTTCTCAGACATTTGGACAACTGCCACGAGGCAGGGAGGGAGGAAATTGGGCCAGTTTGCATTCTGCTGCAGACCAGGCTTTTGGATGACAGGATTCTTTCCAATCAAAATGCCATGGATTACTCCCTGCTGTGAGCTAATAGGGTGCTAATTAGCATATTTCATTTATTTACTTAACTGGGCTAGAAACCATTGGGCACGTGGCCCACTTAGAATGGTTTCCTGGGGAAGCCATGAACTGCTTTAAGTGCTACCTCCACGCATTAAGAAAACCCGGTTCACAGAAGCACAATTCCAGGCCCTCTGAGCGCCCCCACTTCTCTTCTCTCCTTCACACCTCTCTCTCCTCCAAATGCACACGCAGAGCAGGCACTACGGCTGGAGTCTAATCTGGTCTCACTTCAACAAGAATCTGAAATGAGAAATGAAATTGCACGGACATTTTCAATAGTATATCTCCATGGGTGCTTTTGGCAACTGCCTGGACCCTCTTGACTTTCTGCTTCACCTGTAATGACTCCTGGGCATCTGCAGAAGCTGAGGCCTCTCCTGTTCTCTTTTTTCAGTCTCTCTTTCAGGCCAGACTCACGCAGCAAGTGAGCATGGTTGCTGGGTTTCAGGGTCCTCTCTGGACTATTACTTGGGGAATCTTTAAACACCTGTTTGCCATGGTTTCCTCCTTACTTAGCAAAGAACTCATTTTCTAGTTCCCACGCTACATTAAAGCACTTTTAGGTTCTTTAGAGTTCCTTATCTGTTAATCTCCCCAAAGGCATAATTTCAGTTTGTTCAGGGGCAAACCATTAACAACATACAATGAAAACAAAGCAGCCCAAACCACTAAGCTAAGAGAAATGGATCCCAATCTCAAAACCATTCCTGTGTTGGGGAGGCCCAGTGTGCTAAGCAGAAATACCAAAGGCCTGAGAAGGGAGCAGCCGTTCTCTATAAAGAACTGCCTTAGTGAGCAAAAGAGCTCAGAAAGCAACATCACGCAGTAGGAGTATTTCTCAATAACTTAGTAGAAATAAATATGTGTAAAGGATCTTGTGGTGTTTCTGCATAAACCTTTATTTACCAAAGACTTAGTTAATGGTACAATGATCTGCCCTGGT
>NW_006441955.1:28955559-28967080 GCF_000325575.1 Pteropus alecto | reverse complement strand
CAGAGTCCTGTCATTTTTACTTCTCGACTACTTCTGAGTTATGTCTTCTCTTCTGTTTTTCCATTGTCACTACCTAGTTCAGGTTTGGGTCGCCTGTAACCTGGACACTTGCCACTTAAAATGTGCTGGGAGGGGGGACTGGAGCATCAGCTTCATCCCAGAAGTTTCTTGGAAATTCAGAATGCAGGGACTCTCTCAGCCCCAGGAAACATCAGAATTTGCATTTTAACCAGCTATCCAGGTGATCTGTCTGCACATTAAAATTTGAGGATCACCGAGCTACACTACCATAGGCTGCCATCTAGTATGTTTCAGCCAATCATTTCCTTTCTGTCAACATCCTCCACATACCTTTCTTTATGGTACATAGATCCGATTATGTCACTCTTCTTAAAAATTTTTCAGACTTCTCCATTAACTATAGAATAAAATCTTGTATCTGCAGAATAACTGCTTTGTGTACTATAAAGCTCTTTAAAATTCTCTCCCTCCTCAACCTATTCAATTTACACAAAACCTCTGTGAGGTAGAAAAGGTAAATATCCCAGGACATCATTCCCAGATGAAAAAACCTTATTTCAGAGTTGTTAAAGAACTTTCCTAGAATCACCTGAGGCTCAGAAGGTAGAGGAAAAATAACCTTGAGGACTTCTGGCTCTGGAGTGACCAATATTCCTTGCAACATACCACACAGAAAACTAATTTCTAGTTCTCCCACTCAATTCACCTGACTTTTATGCAGATCACTTAGATTCTCTGCATCTCTGCCAATCACACTGTAAAATGCTTATGAGGATGACACTCTCTGCCAGGTAATTGTGATGTGCTTTGAGCCCCCTGGGGCAGAAAAAAATGTAGGTAATATTTGCATTTCTCAATTTCTCGTATTTTGTCTGGAAATTTTCTCCCACTTTATTTTTACACATCTTATTTCACCTCTTAGATATTAGGTAATCTGTTGAGCAAAGACTCCTTCCACACCTTCTTTACGTCCATGTAGTAATTAGTACAATATGGGATAAATGGTACCCAGTGAATGCATATTAAATGAATAAGTAAAAAATATCACTCCTGTATTTGCTGAAAGACTATATCTCTGTGAAGTTTGCGATGTGTCTTGTTGCTTTATTCAAAAGTGTCTTAAATTTAATATCACAAGCTGTTTCTTAATTTAAACCACAGGTACTCAACTTCAGTGTTCCAGCTGTATCTTGCCAGAGGGCAACATCGAGTGTTCTTGCTGAGGGCAACATCCTCCCAACTGAAGCAGCTGAAAAGTTTCACATATCAAACAACAATTTATTTTTCTCTCATTCAGAAATTTCTTACTTCAGTTGCTAATACATAACTTAATTAATCAACGAATTTACTTATTCATCGGTTTATTCAAACACTTCCCGGAGTTCTCCTTTTGGAAATCTTACCTCATTTCTCAAGTCCTGATTTGAAGTTTCCACCTCCACAAAGCCCAAGTCCTTTTTCATTGGTCTCAAATGTATGTGATTCTCTCTTTTAAAAAATTTACCATACTCTTACTTAAAACTAATAAAACTAATAAAATATAATTTTTAAAAAATTTTAAAAATTTAAAAATTACATTTTTATATAAAAAATAAATGAGCAATTTTTTTTTTTACCATAGTCTAGCATTTAGATACCTCTATTATTTTCCTGATCAGATTTGAAATTCTTTTAAGAGCAGGAACAACATATTGCTTTTTTAATAGCCTACAAATTGCCATGTATAACTGACTAGTAACTATTTGAATTTTATTAACTGAAATAATAAGACATTCTAGTTTTATTTTTAAACATGAGAGGTTATTTCTTCCTGGAAATATTAGAACAACTATTAATTAATATTTTAATATTATAGCTTACTTCGCCTACTAAGATTTTATTCTAATAACAGAGCTCTTCCAAAAACATCAGTGAATATGCTATTTGCAAGAAAATCACAAGAAGAACGAAAAGAAGAATTCCTAATTTTTTTTTTCTTAGTGCCATACTGCTCTGGGCTTAGTGATAGAATTTATAATTTACTCAAAGTTGTTGTTCACATACCAATACAATTCTTTACATTCCTTTCATCTCCAGAGCCTCAGATTGTAAAAGTACTTATGTCTGCTACTCATTCTGCTCCTCTGAACCTCCACCTGCCTTCTACTGGGAAAACAGCTATGGATCTTGTGAATTTGTAAGAGGTGGTCTGACTGAAGCGCTAAATCAAGAAAATGTCCCCATAGAGAAAAAGCTACCATTTAAACTAGACACCATCAGTTATGAAATACACAACACCACAAATATACAAAAAATTAGATTGGAGCCACATTTTCAATGTTAGGGAATATGTTGAATAACAGGCGAGGCTATCATCTACATATTAAAGAAATAAGATTGCACATGTTTAGGGAAAATAAAAGGTAAAATAGTGAAGTTGTTGAGAGTACTGAGCTAACTTCTAGGTGCAAATGGGCTAGGGGTTCCCTTATTCACATCCCTTATTATGTGAAGGTGGGAGTCAAATTCCTGGCTCTGGCTCTCTGGGATTCTCTCTTTCCAAAGGCCCAAGTATTACAGCTGGTCAAGACATCTTTGTGTATCTTGATATGGACTGAATGTTTGTGTTCCCCCAAAATTTGAATATTAATATTCTACCTACGCCCCGTGTCCAACATGAGGGTATTAGGAGGTGATGCCTTTGGGAAGTAATTAGGATGAGGTGAGGTCATGAGGATGGAATCCTCGTGATTTGGATTAGTGCCCATATAGCAATCAGAAGAGCTTTCTTCCTCTTTCTGCTCTCTGCTGTGTGAGGAAACAATAAGTTAGTGGTCTGCAACTCAGAAGAGGACTCTCACCAAAACTTGAACTTGCTGGCACTCTAATCTCAGACTTCGAGCCTCCAGAACTGTGAGTAATAAATTTCCTTTGTTTTTTAGCCACCTAGTCTACTGTGCTTTGTTATAGCAGCCTTAATCGACTAAGACACTGGCATTTCCTTTCTTAGGACTCTAAGAATGTGGTAAGCAGAATAAAAAGAGGGATGTTTGGGTAAAAAAGAAACTACTTGGAAGACCAAAAGCATCAACTAAAAACCACATATATCCCTCCCTAGCTTCTTTCTGGGCCTTAGTGGTATGTACGAATTTAGAGGAAAGCCAGACTATCTCTCATAAAACATCCTATCCAGGAACTTCTGTTAAATGATGATCCCCTTCCTCAGCTTACCCAAGGATTTTCTAAAGGTTTTTCTGAGTAAATACAGTGTTATTTACTACTGTATATAGTATAAGAGGAAAGGGAGAGGGCCATAAGCCTGTAAGTTATAGTTGCTGTCAAAGAGAGCATTGTGGTTCGAGAAGTGCAGTGAGTTATATAAGCCAAGGATGTGGCCAGGTTTGCTATTTGTAGGAGTTGGATTATGGAGTCCAATTCATAATAATTGATTGTTAGTCTGAAGATGGTGAGCAGTACATGGCTAACCCAAAGCTCGGAGAAATTTAAAGGTTTCTTAAGAACTTAGAGATCTTTTAGGGGCTGCAGTTGAATTTTCTGTAGCATGACGGCCCACAAAAGCAGAAAGTCTCTTCATTAAACAAGGGTGGCAGTGGCACTTTGGTGGAGATGAAATCTTTCTCACATTCTTGTTTCTAAAATAGGGCTCTTATGCACTATTTTGGAGTACCTGATACCTGTGAACTAGAAGAGGAAAAGTACTCAAAATATGATGACCTCCCCCATCTACCCCAAAGATTTCAGGACAATCTCACCTGCTACATATTTAGCCTGCAATGGTATAAGCTGAGAGTCAATATGAGATGGTCAGGAGTCAATATCTAGACAAATTCCAACTCAATTAGAAATAGAGATTGCTGGTACTGAGTTTCTCCAGGCCCACCTCGCCATATTGGAGAGTCAGTTACATTTGGGACAAAGAAAAATAAGGCTTTTCTTCCTTAAGATGCAGCAGCACCCTTAGGCCAAATCAGTAAACATGAAATTTTTAGAGAAAAATGTACTAAACAGTGGAGAATAAGTGGCTAGAAGAAAGAGAACCATGAACCCTGGAGTGACAAGGCGTTTTGGTTGCCCTGATGCCACTTACTCCACAGCTAATGACATCTGGGGCAGAACTTCCTCCTCAGACCTTTTGGTAGATAGATTACACTCCAGAACTCCACCTCAGAATTTTCAAATGCATATATCTTAGAGTCAATCTAGAGTGGTAGCATCAGGTAGTTGACAAAGGCTCTGGCTCATGAGGTATCAGCTAGAAACAGCATATTGACACATCATCAAGCCATGTCTCCTTGGGTTGACTGACCATTTGAGATGATGTTCAGTGAGACCTGGATGGTGGTAAACTTAAAAGGTCACCTTATACTCATCATCAGATACAGATGAGCTTGCAGGTGTCTAGGACGTTTCATTTCACAAAGACTGTAACTCTTTGGAGCTGCTGGATCATTGGGAGCTGGTAATGTTCTCAGACAGGTTATGTTCACATAGATAACTGGGTTTTCCTGGCAGAAGTAAAACTACTCATTCTTTAGAAAAGATCTAGGATCCCAATAGGGTACATGGAAAGCTTGATGGTCTCTCGCTTGAGTTGGTGTCCATATACTTGTAAAATCCCTTATACGTGGGTTTGGAAAGAAACAAGGACATAAAAAATAAATTCATTATTATTTGTATAATCATATCTGAAATATGGGGCCAATTCCTCACGTTTATTGCTAAACAAATCTACCCAAGAATTTGCGGAGATGAGCGTTAGAGGAAGGGGAATGCAGTACTCAGCAGGAGAGGTGACAATGCTGGCAGAAGATAGCTGATCAAGGGAAAGCCTGGGTTTTCCAGAATATGACCTTGACTAATAAAGACCAAGAAACAAAGCAAAATATGGGCAGCAGACAATGGAAAGCGCCAGTTTCTTGTCATGCTCAGCATAACGGCAGTGGGTTTTAGGATTATTGTCATCTCAGGAAAGGAGCAAGGGGCTCAGGACAGGGTGGAAAACTAGCAAAATGGACTCAGGTTTGGTCTTTACACCAGCTTCTGGCCCCTCGGACTGCGACTACTCATCTCTGATGCAGGCCCAGTCAGCTCTCTGCTCTGAGCATCACATTTTCCTCCTTGTGGTTAAAGACTGGAGTGTCGCAGGGATGGAGCTGGCCGCTTTCTATTAAGGTAGGTGGCACTTCCCTGGAGAGGTCATTTGTGGATGATGGTATCCTTTCTATTGCAGTAAAGGAACAGCTGCTCAATCTGGAGGCACATCTCGTTGTAGGCATCATTGTAATGGCTATCAGTAGATAGCAGAGATATTTCTGTCTCTAGGTCATGGTGGGGGTAAGACTTTGGTAGTCCGATCTACTAGCTCCTAAAAACCTTGATATCAAAGACAGAGAGAGGGATGTGGCCTTTCTCTGGCCATACAGATCACAGATGTGTAGCAGTACCGAGCGATATATCTGGTGGCCCACCTGGTAAAAGATAGCTCGCAACACACTGGCAGGACCCAAGGGGAATAGGGATGTTGCCCACCTCTCTGGGGAGTTATCTCCATCTTCTGCCTCCTCTACCTCTTGAGAGGGCCAGCATCTGCTGCCTGCTAAACACACATACACACACACACACTGCATGCACTGCATTCAAGCCTGGAACTTAGCACAAGCATACCTCATTTTATTGCTCTTCACTTTCTTATGTTTCATGAATGTTTTGTTTTTTAGAAATGTAAGGTAAGGACCTCCACCAATAAAAAGATTATGACTCTCTGAAGGCTCAGATGATGGTTAGCAGTTTTCGGCACTTAAGCATTGCTTAATTGAGGTACGTAAATTGTTTGTTTGTTTGTTTTTTGAAATATAATGGCATGACACTTAATAGACAATAGTATAGTGTAGTGTAAATATAACTTTTATATGCACTGGAAAACCAAAAATTATTGTGAATTGTTTTGTTGCAATATTTGCTTTTTTTATAGTGGTCTGGAACTGAACATGCAATATCTCCGAGGTATGCTTGCATCAAAATTGCTAAAAAGTTGGAGGCAATTGTTGGCTCATGTAACTTAAAAGTGAATAAATAGGTCGTGTTTTAAATAAGGTTGTATATGATGTATCAAGTATTTCGCCAAATACCTGGTTTTGTTGTTTTCCTAACTTCCAACATTGGATTTAGGCCAAGGCTGGCAGACTCAAAGTGGCTTTAAACAGCTCCTGGGGCAATATTCTATTTCTTCTATATCCAGTAAGCAGTGAAAACATCTCTTCTTTCCCAGAAGCCCTAGAAACCATCTCTTGTGGTCTCATTGGCCCAAATTGGGTTACATGCCCATCAATGAACCAATCACGGTAGCTTGGGAGATGAGTTTCACTGATAGAATTAAGTTCATCAGGGCCTTTTATAAGTATTTAAACCACTAATTATTTTTGCCATTTTTAAATAAAAGACATTAGAATTTAAACACATTCGTCACTTTAGAATAGTTGAATTAATCTGAATTTGAATACAAAAGAAATCTTGGTTTCCTATTAATTCCATGAGACATTACGTAAAGCATAAAAGACTTACTGATTTGGTCAAATTTCATTGTAAAAAAATATGTTGTAGATGAAGTTGGCTGAAACCGCATTCTTTGAAGATTTTGAAAAATACTTTATCTTCAAATAGATGGCTGGTCTTTCAGATATGACTTATGTGAAGTACTGCTTTGATACGGGAAGATGGAATAAAGTCTTAGAATCCTTCTGTCTCTACAATATTAGGAAAATGCATAAGAAATATTCTATATTCTTCCTACTTCAAAGCAAATGGTAAAGTCACACACTTGAAACATACTATCTTAGTTTTACAGGTTGCTACAACAAAATACTACAGATCTGATAGCTTGTAAACAATAGAAATTTATTTCTCACAGTTGTGGAAAGTCTAGGATCAAAGTGCCAGCATGGTCATGTTCTGGTGAGGGTTTTCTCCCTGGTTCATAGCTAGTGCCTTCTCGCTATGTCCTCACACGGTAAAAGTAGCTAGTGATCTCTCCGGAGACTTTTTTATAAGGTACCGATCGCATTCGTAAGGGCTCTACCTTTATGACTCAAAAATCCCAAAGGCTCTATCTCCTAATACCATCACCTATGTGGGGTAGGATTTGAACATATGAATTTTGAGAGGATGCATTCAGAACATAGCACACAACTTTTCTCCTATTAAGTGATAAGATATTAGAGTGTGAGGAGTAAAAAAAGCAAGGCATGGGAATCCAGAGAGAAATGGCTTCTGATTTCTGCTGTGCTACATACAAGCTGGATTAGTTTAATTAAATTATTTCACTCTAAGCCTGTATCCACACCTGTAAAATTTAGATAATAATACTTATCCTCTTTTTACCACATCAAGTTGCCACGAGGGTCAAATAAAATAGATCTGAAAGTGCTCTCCAAACTGTAAAGAGCTTTCTGAATGTATTCTATTATCACTATTATTATTATTGTTTTACTGCTAAATTTACCCCAAATAAATTTATGGTCTTGGCCAAGTTATTTAACATCTTTTACTCTCATTTTCTGTTCTTATATAATGAAAGATTACATCAGATGATCTCTAATATCTCTTCCAACTCAGCTTTGGGGTCTTTTACTTACATTATTTTCTGAATAATGCTCGCCCATTGGACAGAGTTAGAGGGCATGTATTTACAATTACCAGCTTTGGCCAGTAATGCTGAGGGTCAACTGCAACTATGTCACTGATGCAGTTCCATGGAATTTTAATGATGGTAATTACAATCAGTTTAGAATATTTGTTCAGTGAGATGAATTGGTTTATGTTTTACATGCAACCTTGGGTATCTATGTTTTCAGGTTAGCTTGTAGACATACTTACAGAGAAAGAATGTACACAACTCAGAGAATTGATGAGTTAGCCAAGAACATCCAAGTTGTGACAATTTCAGGGACAGAATTAACATATCTTGATCTCCATGGTACAAGATTTGTATTATTATATTTTTAGTTCTAAAGGAATAGCTGAATTAGTGAGAAAATAGCCTCTAAAACTAATAAGGAAGAGTCGCTTTTGATGGGGGGAAATTTTGACTTATCTAGATGGATTGGAAAGTGAAAGAATAGATAAGAAAATCAGGATCTTGAAACAATAAACTTTTGGGTTTGTAAACTAAAGGAATGCTATTTGATAATCTTGCCTATGTGTTCATTGTAGACAGGGTTTTTATCTATTTTCAGACAATAAATATGCATTCCTTTGCAGAGATGATGACGAGGACGATGATGATGATAACTACTACACAATGACAACAACAATAATTAATTACAGTAGTCCCCCTTTATTTGGTTTTGCTTTCCACAGTTTTAGTTACCTAAATTCAACCATAGACTAAAAATATTAAATGGGAAATTCTAGAAATAATTTATTCATAAGTTTTAAATTACACACTGTTCAGAGTAGCTTGATAAAATATGGCATCTTTCCTGCTCCATCCAGCCTGGGACATAAATCATCCCTTTGTCCAGCTTATCCGCACTGTATATGGCCCCTGCTCCTTACTCACTTAGTAGCCGTCTTGGTTATAAAATCGACTGTTGAGGTACCAGTACGTGTGTTCAGCTAATCCTTATTTTACTTAATAATGGCCCCAAAGTGTAAGAGTAGTGATGCCGGCAATTCAGATATGCCAAAGAGAAGCCATAAAGTGCTTACTTTAAATTGAAAGGTGAAAATTCTCAGTAATGAAAGGGGGAAAAATCGTATTCTGAGGTTGCTAAAATCTACAGTAAGAATGAATCTTCTATCTGTGAAATCGTGAAAAAGTGAAAAGAAATGTGTGCTAGTTTTTCTGTTGCACCTCAAACTGTAAAAGTTGCAGCCACAGCGTGTGGTAGGGCTTCGTTGAGATGCAAAAGGCATTAAATTTGCAGATGCAGGACGTAAACAGAAAAAGTGTTCTGATTAATGGCAACACGTTGTACCAGAAAGCCTTGAGCCTGTAGGAAGACTTCATCAAGGGATTTCCTGAAACAAGTGACTACATTCACATAAATTTTGTTGTAGTAATTGTTATAATTGTTCTATTTTACTATTATTGTTATTAATCTCTTTCTGTGCCTAATTTATAAGTTAAACTTTATTTTAGATATATACGCATAGGAAAAAACATAGGGTATATAGGGTTTGGTACTATCTGCATTTTCAGATGTCCGCTGGGGTCTTGGAACATATCTCCCTATGGAGAAGGAGGGACTACTATACTTGCTCATTCTCTCTAGGACCCTAATCTAAGGTTTTACATGAATTCTTTCATTTGATCCTAATGATAATTTCAGGTGATGGTACTATTACTATCTTATCTTTGCTTATGAGGAACTTAAGTTGCAGAATGGTTAATTAACACATAGTAAATGGTCAAGAACACAGCATAAATAACAGGCAGAGCTGGAATTCAAACCCATTAACACTGGAAGCACACTGACCCAGTTGGGTATATCGCTTAGCGCCGCCACCACCAATATGAACAATCACCCTTACTGATGTTTTTACTATTCTTGGTATGTCATCTGTCAGCTTCTTTGATCTTCATAACAACCCAATGCAGTAGGTACTATCATCATTACTATCTTTTAGATGTGAAAACTAAAGACCAGAGGGCTTAGCTACAAAGTTCGTGCTCTTAGCTATTATACTATAACAATGATAATATAAAAAACAGTAATAGAAAACACCTTAAAAATAATAGCAACAATAGTACTTGTTGAGAGATTTTTACAGGACAGTTGCAAAATGCTTTGTCCATATTCTCTTTATTATAATTATACTAAGTGTATATAGATTTTATCCCCATTTTACAAAGGATAAAATTAAGATTTAGAAAAATTAAGAAATTTGCTCATAATCTCTTGTACGAAAATGCTAGAACCTGGGACTCAAGACTTTGGAGACTAATCTCAAAGCCCATAATCTAAACTACAACATTATTTTGAACCACGTTCAGTTCTGAATTTGGTATAGGACATTATGATATTTTGGCTCTTGATGATCATAACATTTGTTTATTCATCCATTTAACAAATGTGTATTGAGCATCTATGTATTGTATACCTAGTGATATGTCCCCATGATTTCCCCCATGGATTGTAAAATAGTGCACAATAATTTCTCAACCACAGAAAACCTCTAGAAACATGAAAAAATGGTGGCAAAGATGTTTAAACAAATGAAAAGGTAGTTGGATAATCACTCTAGGCTTGATTTCAGAAAATACTTAAATTAACTGATTCTATTTTAAAACAAAATATTTAAATTAACAAGTAGCAGCAAAAAAATTTACTAAAATACATATAGAAATGGATCAGGATATCTTAATTTCAAATTCTTCCAGGAAGAGTCCTCCCCACCCCACCCCACCCCCAATCTAATTGCAATAACTAAATCAGTGAAAATTGAATGAGATTGTGTAGTGCAGTGTTTTGAAAGTCTGTTGAATAGGTTCTGCCTCTATTTTACTTGTCTTTTAGTTTCCTGGACTCAATTCCAATGTTTTTGTTGGGGAGGAATGTAGGGACTTCTCACACATCACCAAGCAATTCTCGCACACCAAGGATTCAACTCAATTCTAACACTAACTACCCAAAGATAATGTCAGATTCCACAGGTCGAGTGCTCAGTCCTATGAGAGTACCCCCACTCCCAATTCAGATGCCAGTCACAAGCCTGGGCTAGGACCTATGCTTCTGACTACTGGCTACAAATTGGAGGTTTTAATAACCTCCTCTAATTCAGGATGCCAATCATAAGTCCAGTTTATTATCTGTACTTCTTGCCAGCTGGCTATCAGAGGTTCCCATGACCTCCTCCTCAGGTTTGATGAATTTGCCAGAATGGCTCACTCAGAGAAACATTTTATTTAGTAGATTATCAGCTTATTATAAAAGAATATAACTCAAGAACAATGAGATGGAAAAGATGCATAGGGCAGGGTAAAGGAAAAGGACATAGAGCTTCCATGCCCTCTCCAGGGGCATCGCTGTCCCCAATCTCCATATGGTCACCAACAGGAAACTCTCCAAACCCAGTCCTTTTGGGTTTTCATTAGCTTTTCTCCCTCTCCCTCTCTTAAAGGTCAAGGGGCAGGACTTAAAGTTATAATCCTCTAATCATATGGTGGGCTCCACTGGTGACCTGCCCCATCCTTAGGCATTTTCCAAAAGTCACCTCATTACCATCACAAAAGACATCTTTATCACTTTCAACACTTAGGAAATTCCAAGGATTTTGAGAGCTGTGATCCGGCACCTATGGATGAAGACCAATATATAAGGGAAATATAAGTCACAATATCACAGTCCACTCCCATGGTCTTTGAACAGTCCCTTATAAGAAAAACAACCATAAAAGTCAAAAGATACTAGACTCTTATTCAGTCTAGCTAGCCAGTCTGTCGTATTGTATCCAAATGTCTCCCAGGGCAAGGCCTCTCAGGTTTTCCGGCTTTCATTCA
>NW_006441955.1:28927822-28955541 GCF_000325575.1 Pteropus alecto | reverse complement strand
AATGGTGTCAACAATACACAGCTTCATCTTTTCAGGCATCAGGTATAATGGAGCTCAGAGGCAATATCACCTCTTGCTCCGAACATCTTTTGAGATGTTAATGTAATATTGGATTTCTCTCATTACATAATGCATTTATTCTCAACTCTACCTATAGCTACTATTTTTCCTTCTCTCTGTTTATATCTAAACTTTTCCACCTTTGGAAGGAACATGAATTTCGGGCATGGTGCTGGTCTCAATTGCTGGCATCAATTCTAGTCTAGTCAGTGCCTTCCCTTCAGTCTGCTTCTATTTAAATATGGTAAAGTTACACAGACAAGGTAAAGGTGAGAACTAGTGGGCTATCTTTACCACAGGCAATAAAGCTGCTTTCACTATTAATTCTGGTTTTACCAGATGAGGTGAAGGCGCATCCTGCCCCATCAGACCTTAGGGAATGCTGACGTAAAGGTTAAAAACACAGTCACAGTTTCTTGCTGAGAAATCATCTTGTTTCCAGCCCCTGTGGTTGTAGCCCTGGTCCTGGAACCACTGCATCACGTAGGGGAAAAAAGCTGAGATGATGTGGTGAAGAAAGAACACCAGCACCTCCCCGACCTGTCTTCCCCAGATCCAGCAGTAAAACAGGGAAATCTATGGGGACACTCTTTTGGCCCCACTCTTGTTCGTGTTGAGTGTGAGGATACTTGTGAAGGTGTATAAGTCAGCATTCATGTTTTATCCACCCTGTTTTAGACAACCAATGTTTTAATTGCTTGTTCAATTTTCTAGTAAAACCATTACTTTGAGGAGGATCTCTCTGTGCCCATTGTTGGACATTATGGGTTGTAAAGTGTGTTCCTTGGTCTGAAGAAATGAAAATGCCATTTCTGTAAAGGATCCTCAGCAAACTGATGATAACGATCTACAAACTAAAACAACACCTTCACTTTATACTCCCTGGTTTCAGTAGTTTCAGGGTTTTGCCCTTCCTCCACATTGATTTCTTCTCAGTGACCAGAGGTCTTAGATATACTTGCTGTTGTCTCTGCACATTTTTTCTCTTTATAAGTGACATTGAGGCTGGTGGCTGAAGCTCAGACTTACCAAATCTGATCTTGGTTTAGCATTAAGACCCAACCCAGCACTTTCTTTTATGTTTATTCTAGCCATTAAAGATGATAATAACCAAGAGATTAAATATTTTGCCTTTTTCTTGTTAGTCTGCATTTCCTTATGCATCAGGTGATTCAACTACCCCAGGAGTCGAATCCATCTCTAAATCTCATCAGTAACTTTCACTTTTAGTAACTGACTTTGGAACAGCTGCTGTTCCGTCGTACTATGGGTGACCACATAGCCACCCAGGGATCAAAGATTCCTCATCCTCCATCCTTTAATTTTTTTTTTTTTTTTCTTCTCAAACCACATGTTTTTGTGATCCAGAACAGTTCTAGCAAATTTCACTTCACTGAAACCAACTCTTTTGGATTTTGGGAGCTGGGAGCCAGAAACTGTGGGCAAAGACCAAATATATATGAGAAATATGTAAATCACAATATCACAATTTGCAAAGTGAGTGTTAGTTAGATTAGGTCTTGGTCTTTAGGATAAAAAACTTGCTGGGAGCAATGAGTGACAACAATTATAAAGTCAGTCACTTTATGACCAGGAGAGATCACAGGGCATCCTAGCCAAAGGGCCTTTGTATGATTAGCTTATCCTCTCTCTCCTGTTGACCTTTTATTTATTTCTGATATTTTCTACCTGCTTAAATGCGTTGGATTATTTTCATTTCAAGGAGTCTACTTTTTTGGAGCAGGGGTTTACATTTATTCTGTAGAAGTAATTCTAGTTTGTTTTTTCTTCTTCTGAGTTTTAGGAACAAGAATATTCCCTAATCGTGCATTAGTTGTGAAGGTACAGGTTTTTTTAAACTTCTATAACTAAGCAATGTGGGCAGAAATATGACCACTTGGCTAAGGGTATGTATGTATCTACCCTCCTCTCAATTTAAAAAAATGTGGCTTTCTCATAGTATAGCATAGTACTTTCTAAATAGTAGGTTTTCAATATATACTTGTTGAATAGTAATTTAAATATTTTAATTGACATAATTAAAATCAATCTCATGGCTTAATTATTCATTTGATAAGTTTTGACAGTTATTTCCAACCCTGTAAGCACTACTCTCACCAAAAATATAGAACATTTTCACCACCTTGAAAGTTTTATTATGCCTCTTGTCCAATTGCCACCCCCATGCCTGATTTCAACCACTTCCCACTTCTATTTTCATAGATTGGTTTTGTGAAAATATGCAGTTTATTTTTGCATCAAGATTCCTTTTCTCATCTTAATGTTTTTTGAAATTTATTTATGTTGTTGTTTGAATTTGTACTTCATTATTTTATTACCGAGTGGTATCTCATTTTACAAATATAATACATTTTATTTATTCATTGCTTTGGTGATGAATGTTTCAGTTGTTTCCAGGTTTTGGCCTATTGACAGTCTAATACATGTGTTTTTGTGGATAATTTTTACTTACTCTTGGTAAATACCTAAGATGGAATACCAGGTTTATAGATAAATATATATTAAACTTTACAAGAAACTACCACACAGTTCTTTAAAATGGTTGTGTCATTTTATATTTCCCTCAGTATGAGTGTTCTGGTTGCTTCACACCCTCACCAACATATGGTGTTTTTAATCTTTTAAATTTATGCATTATAGTGAGTGTGAAGTAGTATCACATTGTGGATTTAATTTGCATTTTCCTGATATTGAACACTGATAAGTGCTTATTCATCATTTATCTTCTTTTGTAAAGTGTCTCAGTCTTTTGGCCTTTTAAAATTTAGTTGTTTGTCTGTTTATCCTTTATTTGTAGGAGATCTTTATATATTCTTTAAGTGTTTACATGGCTTTTTAAAATATATGTATTCCAAATATTTTCCCCCAATTTCTGGTTTGTCTACTCATTTTCAGAATAGTGTCTTTTGATAAGCAGAAAAATTCGTTCTAATGCAGGCAAATTGATTAATTTTTTCTTTTATTGTTATTGCTTTTTGTGGTTTGTCCAAGAAATCTTTGCCTAACTTAAGTTTGCAAAGATGTTCTCTTGTGTCTGTGTTTTCTTTCAGAAGCTTTATAGTTCTGGATTTTTTGTTTAAGTCTAAGGTCCATTTAGAATTAAATTTTGTATATGGAGTAAAATTGGGATTCAAGTTTACTATTTTTTTTTTCATACAGCTATTGAGTTATTCCAGCACCATTTGTTAAAAAGATGTCTTTTCCCTCTTAATTTGGTGCTGCAGTGAAAATCAAGTGACCTTATATGTGAGGGTCTATTTCGTGACTCCCTTTTCCATTGATTTGATATCCTATGTTGATACCACACTGTCTTAATTATTGTGGTTTATAAGTCTTAGAATCAGGGAATGTAAGTCCTTCAACTTATCCTTCTTTTCAACATTACTTATGCTAGTCTAGATCTGTTGCACTCCGTACAAGGTTTAGAATTAACTTGTCAATTGCTTCAAAAAAGCCTGCTAGAATTTTGATAGGAATTGCACTGAAGACAGATAAGTTTGGAAAGAATGGGCATTGTAACGCTATGAGTCTTCTAATCCATGAATATAATATATCTCTCCATCTATTTGTGATTTTATTAACTTCTCAGCTCTGATTCTTAGTATTCGATGTAGCACTCTTGCATATTTTAATTAATTTTTTCTAGTTATTTGATATTTTTTGGTACTGTTATAAATTATATTTTCGTGCTCCAATTGCTCATTGCTAGTATGTAGAAATAAAATTGATTTTAAAATATCGACCTTATATTCTGTAACCTTATCTTAAATTCACTTATCTGTATTTTTTTTTTTAGATTTCGTAGGGTTCTCTATGTACACAATTATATTGTTTGCAAATAATTCCAGTTTTACTATTAAATTTTTATGTCTTTTATGCATTTATTTTCCTTTATTGTATTAGTTAGAACTTCCAGTATAATTTTAAAAAGAAGTAGTGAGGTCATACTTGTTTCCACTCTTAATCTTTAATCATTAAATATAATGTTAGCTATAGATTTTTCTTAGATGTCTATCAGGATGAGAAAATTCCCTTTTAGTCTTATTTTTAGTCTTACTTTGCTGAGAGTTTTATCTGAGATAGGTATTGTTAAATTGTTTTTTTGCTCCTATTGAGTTGATTTTTGTCCCATTTATTCTGTTAATGTGGTGAATTACATTGATAGCTTTTTAAATGTCATTCCTGGGATAAACCCACTTGGTCATGATATATATATATATATATTGCTGGATTCGATTTGCTAATATTTTGTTAAGAATTTTTATGTCCATCTCCAGGAACGATATTGGTCTGTAGTTTTCTTCTCTCGTGATCTCATTGTCAGATCTTGATTTCAAGGTTATGCTGACCTCATTAAATCAGTTGGCAAGTATTTTTAACTCCTCTGTGTTCTGAAATAAGTTTTTTGTAGAATTAGTATAATTTCCTTCTTAGTTGTTTCATAGAATTCACACAGATTTCTTCTGACCTGAAGTTTTGTTTGTAAGAACATTACTTATTGCATATTCAATAAAAATAGGTATTATTTATCTTTTGCTGTATAACTAATTATCACAAACTTAGCAGCTTAAAACCTCACGTATTTATTATCTCATACTTTTTAAGAGTCAGGATCTAGGTAAGTCTTAGCGGAGTTTTCTGCTTCAGAGTCTTCCACAAGGCTGCGAATGAGGTTTTGGTCAGGACTGGGGTCTCAACTGTGGCTTAACCTGGGGGAGATCTACTTCCAAACTTATTTTATTATTGGTGGAATTTAGTTCCTTTCAGGGAATATGGACCTCATGTCCTTGCTGACTGTTGGCTGGAGGCTCCCCTCAGTTCCCTGTCATGTGAATTTCTCTCTACATGCAATTTCATCAAAACCAGCAAGAGTCTATAGCAAGACAGGAGTTAACAAATTACGTAACATAATCATGGAAGTGACATCCTATCAACTATGCCTCATATTATTATTAGAAATAAGGTTCAAATCTCACCCATTCTCAAAGGGAGAGAATTATATAATGGCAATGAATACTAGGAGGTGAAGATTATTATTCGATAAATGTCACAGTCTGTACATTTCACATAGGGATATTTTAGATGTTTTATTTTATTCCTATGTTAATTTTGGTAAGTTGAGTTTTCAAAGAATTTTTCCATTGTATCTAAGCTGTCAAATTTATTGGCATACAGTAATTCATAGTATTCTCATTATCTTTTAAAATATTTGTTGAACAATATCACGCATTTTATTCTTGATATTAATGACTTGAATTTTTTCTCATTTTTTCTTTATCAGTCTTACTAGGACTTTAAAATTTTATAAATATTTTTAAAAAATCAACTTTGGAGGTCATTAATTTTTCTCTGAGGTTTATTCATTTTTTAGTTCTCTGATTTCCTCTCTAATTTATTGTATTGTTTCTATTTCCTTTGTTTAATTTGCTCTTTTTCTAGCTTCTTTAAGTAGAAGCTTAGATCATTAATTTTAAACTTTTTTAATATAAGCAATTTTCAAAACCATGTGACTATATAAATATATTACTAGGATCCCTCATCGGGCCTATGCAATTGAGAGGCTCTGAAGCTTGGCTTCATTAGGTTCACAATAAATCTACCTCTTCTATTATTGTATTTTATTTATTTTAAGATGCACTTTTATTTACATTTTAACATCTTTGCAAATGAAATATGCTTTATAAGTTATAGTATCTTATCATTGCTATCAGCCAGGCAGAAGTCATGGCATAGTCATCATTGCCTGTGTATGCACAAACTTGATTATGGCTGTTCATATCATCATCATTTCAGTTGAGTCATATGCAATTTTGGTACACATGTTGAGTTTTAGTGTTAAAATATTGTAAAATGATTACATTATGATTCAGCACTGAAATCGAAAGATAGTTTATGTTCAGAAAAGCAAGAAAAGACAGTCAAATGTAATATTAGTGAAGCAAATGTTACAGAATGAATGCTCATAATTTAATGTCTTCTTGCAAGGCAATAACCAATATATTTTATTGATATTTTTCTTTTTATGTAATAAATGGAGAATAGCTATGTCTAAATCATAGCTAAAACGAACATTTTAAGTGATGAGAAAACATTGAGTCACAGTTTAATTGGCAGTATTTTTTGTCTGATATATCTTACCATTGACAGCACCTTTAATTTGATAAAATATAGGTAGCTCACTTAATTCTCACACAAAAGCTCATGAAATTGTTATTAACTGCCGAGGTCACACAGGTAGTAGGTGGCAGATCTAGGGTTAGAATGAGGAGTCTAGGGCTTAAGTTTATGTTCTTTACCACACATTATAGAGCTTTGGTACATGAGGGAAAGGGAGGAGCAGTTTCTCTTGATATCTTCACACTCAAAAATATTAGATTTTTCAGATGGCTGTTGACTTTGTTGCTCTTCTACTTGAAACTCTTCATTAGTTTACCATCATCACCCATGGATAAAGACTAAAGTTCTTAAAATGCAAAGCCTCCATAATCTAGCCTTCGCCAACTTTTGACTGACTCATGTTTTTCAGCAACAAGAACTATTGTCTCATATGTCCATAGCCTGAACATTTCTTGTCTTAGCCCAATATTTAACTGATGCTCCTTTCACTCTGAAAAACCTCTAGCTGTTTTTTGCCAATCTGCAATTATTCATATTAACCCCCCTGTGCAAAGAAGAGTTGACGCAGTAGGCTTATCTGATACCTTTGAAAGCCCTACTTACAAGATTGTCTCTGGGTTGGTGCTTGGAAACTTGGATTTCAGGAGGGTTCCAATCATTTTTATAACTGATAAGAGTGACTAAACCGTTTACGCAAATAATATGGTTTTATGCTGAACATCAGTTTTTTTTTTGTTTGTTTTTTGTTTTGAGAATCTGGAATTTTGGTACATTTTAAGCAAAGGTGCCTACATGGCTATTCCTCAGTAAAAACCCTGGGCTCTGAGTCTCTAACAAGATTCCCTGGTTGGCAACAATTCACACATGTCATCACAAGTCGTTGCTGGGAGAGGTAAGCGAATCCTGTATGACTTAATTGGGAGAAGACTCTTGGAAGCTTTCTTATCTCCGGTTTCCTTTGGACTCTCGTACACTTTTTCCTTTTGCCAATTTCACTTTCTATACTTTCACTATAATAAATCATAGCTATGAGTATACGCTAAGTCTATAAGTTCTCCTAGAGAATCGTAAAGCCTCGAGATAGTCATTGGAACCCCTGACACAGCTCCACTGCCTGGAATCCCTTTGTATGTTCTTCTTCCCTCTTTGCTTGGATAATCTATTCCAGGAAGCTACCTCTGAATCTCTCCCATACCACCCTGCTGTATTTGGTACTCTTTCTTGGAACTACTATAATATTTATAATTATAAGGACATTATCTTGTAGCCCACTAGACTATGAGTTTATTGAGGACAAAAGCTGTATTATATTCATCTTTGTATCTGCACACCTGTCTCACAGTGGTGGTTGATTAATATCTGTTGAGTAAATGAACACCATGGCCAATCTGGGATAGTCTTTTGATTGCTAGTAGCATCCACAATTAAAATAATTGAGACAGAAGTTTAAAATGGGCTTTTGAGAACTCATTTTTTTTTTTTACATATCCCTGCATGTAGTTAGTTATTAAATTATTAACTCATTCGATGAACACTTAGAAAACACCTACTGTGTATTATGTTAGGTGAATATTTCGGGTATTAAAAAAAGAAAAAAAGATAAGAACACCGACTTGATGTTAAGAAAATTCAGAGAATTAAACATAGGCCTCAGCTTTGTCATTCTGCAGAACAGTGCTAAAGATACCTGCTCTTCTAAATCCACAGACATGGTAAGAAATAAAGTAGCCTAGGGTGATTCTTTGAGAGAAGGTGCTAGGCAATTCCAAATATTTATCAGTAACTTGTGCTTCATTAATTCAAAAAAACATGCTTTCTTCTTTTGTGGATTACACTTTTGTGGCTAGAAACTTACACTCGTTCTGGTGCAATTCATTTTTTCATACATTCATAAAGACGGTATTTAGATTTATTTTTTTCTTCATTTATTATTTGCTAATGCCTTACTTTTCCCTCCCATAGTTATATAATCAGCTTGTATTTTTAATACTACTTTTCTGATAAAATCGAGTCTAAGCTTTAACAGATACATTTTCATATCTTGGAAGTTGCCTCAATGACTCATTCTGCTATGAACTGAATATATTATGCAGCTTTTTGATTGTTCTTACTCTTAAAGAGGATATTGGGTTTCCTGAGATGTGATTTTTCAAGCTAAAATTAGAACTAGGAAAAGATACTCTCTTTTTGGGTGTTAGGGGATTGTATAGCAAGGAGTGGAAGTTGTTGATAACTGAAGATAGAAAAAGTTTCAGCTAAGCTCAGGCAACATTGTAATTATATTTTATATTTTCTATTCACAATGTGGATGAATATGTGGGAACGGCTGGTATGGAATTGATCAGTGTACATCATTCAGTTTATGAGGACATGAGCCGATCTCAGTCTGTTCAAATAAACCTTCTTTTATAATCTCCCTGAGTCATTAACAACTGTTATCCTGTCAAGGAGAAAATAGTTTATGGGACCTTGCATTTGTCCACATAAGGCTCATGGAATTAAACCCATCTAGATAATTGCTCAGCTTTTCTCTTAATTTTGGTTTCTATGCAAATTTTTCCTCAATCATACACAATTAAAACCTTATATGAGATACATGGGAATATTTTGGGTTATTATTTTAATATTAGCAAAACATATATCATAATAGAAAGTTCAGACTGAGGCTGAAAAATTCAGACATAAACCTATAAAGAAATTCCTGAGAAAATCTTTTTCAAAAACATTATTTAAATTTTTGCATTGCTGCAGCCTTATTTAATTTTTACTGAGATAAAAAAATTTATGTCTAAATCAAATCTATCACCTATACGGTAGCGGGAAAAAAGATCCACAGAGGCTAAGTAATAAAATCGCATTGGAAAGAATCGGCAGGCTTACTCCGAAATGTTCTTGCTTTCATGCTCTCTCTTTTTCCCTCTCCCACTGAAATATGCTATGGAATCCCTAAATTATCTTGGAGACTTTTACCTCTTTAAAAATACAAAGTCAGCATACTTTTGGTAATGCTTTGATTTAAATTTTCAGATAGTTTAGGGTTTTTGTTCTTTTGCTAGATCTCTACACTGGCCCCACTTCAGTTTGATGATCCTATCTAAAGCTATTGAAAGATGCCTAGGTATTGTAGCTTAGTATGATCCTTTTCAGATAAATTTATTGTCATACAGTTTTCATTGCTTACTACTGTGCTCTTTTATAAGTCTTATCTTGGAATTTTGTTTTGTTTTGTTTTGTTTTTTTACAAAAGAAACAACTTCCTAAAATTCTGATATTGCATCATAAAATTACAGTTTCACATCAGAGCAAGAACTAAACCAGACTTACAAATTGTGTGGTAAGAATACAGCATAATAGCCGAATGATGCCTTCATTCAGCTTTCTTACTTCTACTCTTTTTTTTTTTTCACCGTTGCTATTGTTCAATTCGGTAAAGAAGCAGGAACAAAGACCTATTCTATCGGCACAGTCTCTCTTCTATAGAAAAGCAGCTAAACGTTCAACATCTTGTGTGAAAATAACTATTAGAAGAACAAAAGAATCAAAATGAGAATCTCTGACTCAAACTTAAAGAAATATTTTAGAAATTCAAGCTGTGTTATTAATAGGAAGGTGATTTTTTTTTTCTAATTCTAAACAGTAGTCTGTGAACCAATAAAGACTATCCTAATTATTATTGTTCGTTCTTCAAGATTTCTGATCTCAGCCTTCACATTTCTGATTTATCAGAATTCCAACCCTGTGAGGCAGATTGTGGGCACTGACAGCTCCGGGAAACTGAGCAGTGTCTGAACATTCAGTGATTGATTCTTCCTCTAATAGAGATAGCTTTGAATAAGAAGTTACCGTATGAGAAAGATTACTTCTTTTAAAGCAACAACCCAAATAGTTGTATCTTCAAGAACACTCTGGCTTGATAATCATCGTTTTTCTATGATTGCAAGATATTTGTAAGTGATGAAAAAAAAAGACGCCATCGGACAAAGACTAATTGAAATGTAAAGATATGCGTCTATTATTAGGATAGTCAACTTATTATTTTTCACCACTTGTTTTATTAATATACATCTTATGTTACATGTAGCTTTAATCTCCTTTATTAAGACTAGCTGAGAGGTCCTGTCATTATTTAGAATTTCAATGCCTTAGGTTCCATGTTTTGTTCTGAATTTTCTATGCCAACTTCTTTTGACATGAAAGTGAAATATCGTTGTTTGGGTAGATGTGCGAATGGGTCCAGGGTGGGTGTTTTATATAAAAACAATCACAGGAAATCAGTTGTGTGAGCAAATTCTATCTTCAGGCAAAATAACACTTTTCCTGCAAATGATACCCCACTGTAAATGTTCTCTGAGCATAGCTTTCTCTGGGCTAATGTGGTCCTTTGCCATTGCTCCCCTCCCTTCCATGGCCCCCAACTCCAATAAAACTAGAAATACTATTGTGCAAATGGAGAAACACACATACTTTTCCTTTCCAGAGGCACTTTTATCGCAAAGGAAATACACCACAAACTGTTTCACCACTTTGACGCAGCTTCTGTAAAGAAGGAAGAGTTAACGTCTCGGTCTGCAGCTGATCCGTGCTTAAGCAGTTCACTGGGGCATCATGGTTATAAATGTGCTAGAGTATCCCAGGAGCTTTGCATGATTTTATACTATTTTTCATAAATAAGTAAAAATGCATCAGAAGGCATTCCCATTTCCCAAGGAAGGCACAATTAAAGAAAGCGGAGAAAAACAAGACCAAGGATATAGGATTCTAGCTTCAGCCGTGTGGAGGAAAATGCATTTACTTTTTTTTTTGCTTTGCTTTTTCCTCTGTCCTCTGATTGAGTAATGACAATAGTTCAGTAGGAAAGCATACAGAATGAAAATAATGCCCCAGAGCACATCAGTAGTAAAAGTAATTAGTTCATTGTTAACATCAGGGTGCTGTTAACAAGCACATGGGCCCTGCTCTCTGGCTAAGCTGCCACATATTATGATAGTCAACTCCAAAAAAAATTATTTTGAGCAGAAAGAAAGAAGGAGAGCAGGGATTATGAGCTTGGAAAAGACTATATTTGGGGATTGAGGATATTTTTCAGAAGCATAATCAGAATCCACAAATGCAGCCTTGCCTCCCAGATCTGGTCATTATGCACCACATGTGTATTCAAAGCATGCATGCTTATGAGAAACAGAGACACTGAGAGAAAGAGAGAGAGAGTTAAGAGCAAGCTAGCGAGTGCGGGAGACTGAGCGAAAACCATTATTATACACAGCACCTAGGGAACACAATATCTAATTGGAGAATCAATAACTGAAACCCCATTTTAAATATTCTGCTCTATTAATTCTTCAGGTTAATAAAAACTGCCCGCGTGATGATATTTTGGGATATAGATATTCAGAGTTGGATTACTTTTGACAAGAGCGTAAGGAATCTATTCAAAGCTGATTTTCCCCCCTTTTGTTCACTGAGGACCTGCAGAATCTAAGATAAAAATGGCAGTTGTCCTGAGGGCACCCTGAGGCATGTCATTAAAATCGGAATTTGATCCTCTTTTCATGGTTACTTGGGACAATCAAGCACAGGAAACCTGAACACTCATCAGTTTTCCAAAATATGACATGCCCTTGACTGTGTCAGTTTGGCTGCCATATATCAGCCCTGGCTATTTCAAAATCCCTTTAGATGTCACTCTGTCTTTAAGAATGCACGCTGCAGATCTTGTGTGAGAGATGAGAGACTCGGCGCTTCCTCTTGGCGCCTTTGCCCAGTTGAAGCACTTGCTCTCTATTTCCCATCAAAGAGAAATTCCATCACAGTCTTCCAGTAAAAGGCCAGTAAAAGCTTGTGTTTTAAAAGAAATGAAGCAATTTACTAATTGTAATTAATGTCAATCTGAGAAGTGTTTTCAATCTACTTGTTTGAGCATTCCAGGTAATGGGTTACTTTGGCTTTTAAAGCGGCAGTGTGCGGTAGGTTATGGGACCACAGAGAATCTTGGAGATAATTCGTTACCATATAAAATTATATGGCTTGCTATTGTCCATTTGTTTTTGTTTCTCTGCTCTGTTTTTAATTTTGATTTCCACTGATAAAGGCTTTCTTCCCTTTATTGTTTGAATTATGTAGTCAGAAACCACAAAACTAGAAATCTGGCCAATTTAGGTTGCTAGGAAAAGAAAATGTATATTTCACAAGGCAATCTCCAGGAACTAAAGTTATTTTTAACTAACAAATTCTTGCATGAATCTGTGAACCCAGGCCTCTCTCCACCTCTACCCTAACCCTTGTTTTTCCAGGATGAATGGCAAAGAAAGCCCCCATCTCTAAGCCGTATGTATTGCCTTGACCTGAGAGACATTTGAGTATTCCCAGAAGTGAGAACAGCTTTTCATGAGGAAAGGCCAAAACTTTGACCCCTATGGCAAACAGGAGGCTTTTCCAAGTAGAGAGCATATGGGTTAGCTATTTTTCCCATATACTTTAAAACTAACTTTTATTTCTATAATAGCTAAAATAAGAAAGGAGGTTTGGCTACTGAACTTTATTTGTCCACTAAATCCAGCTGCATTTTGATATATGTCGCCTGTTGCAAGTACTGTCAGTTCAAGACTGTACAGGGAGCAGCCACGCGACTAGCTGTGGTGTATACCGTAGAATAAAAGTAATTCAGCATTGCTGGCTGGTCTAGGGAATTTTTGTTGTGCTTGGGTATTATACTTGAGATATTCTTCTACTTAAGGAGAATTTTACTGAACGGAACTTTGGTTGGTTAAAGCTATTGTAATACCATGAAATTTCTTTCAGAGTTTTTCTCTTTTGCTATTAATCTACTACCCTCCACATAATAAAATTCACCTTTGGCAGATGTGCTTAATAAGACTCGTTCCCAGAAATCATCTCATTCCAACAGGCTAGCTTTTTTAGAACTTTTTGTCACACTGTAGTTCTATTTCTCAAGTTAAATAATGTGTACAAAAAAAAAGGTTAACTTTGAGTGAGCAAAGTGTGCAAATCCTGGATAATGTTTCTTGTTAGTCACCAATTGTTTCATGTAAGCTTATCAACTTGTCTTTTACTTTGCTTTGTTCTATGGCTTTGTATGTTTGTTTTCTCTCCCACCTAGGATACCTTTTCTTTTCTCTTGCCCTCTACTTACCCTGCTTGCAAAAATCCGCTCTAAAATGGGCTCCTGCTAAAAACTTGTCCTGGTATGTTCAACTTGATAAAGGTTACTCCTGTGCTGCTTCTCTTTTTGTCATTATAGTGATATTATAGCTCATACTTCATTATTGCAGAAACTTGAGTATATTATAGATTAACAAGTGTGCCCCTAAATCTAAAAGAAACATACTGTTATATTGCCTTCTGTCGCCAGGTATTTGTACTAACAAGGGGCTGCAATGGACCCATTAGCTCTCCTGGGTATGTTTCTTAATCAACACTTTTTCTCACGTGAGGGTGCTCTTGAACATAAGAAATTGAGACCACCATCTTCTTTTCCTTTATGTTCTGTATGAGCATAGTATAGTGCCTGGCACAATCCAGAAAATACTTTTATCTCAGCAAAGTAGTATTGAACACTAACTTATACAAAGCAGTTGGGGCAACATGATAATGAAGACATGCCACTTTTTGGCAGTCACTAAGATACTAGGTTAGGGGTCCGCAAACTATATAGCCCATAGGCCAAATCTGGCATGTTATCTGTTTGATTAAACAAAGTTTTATCAGTACTCAGGTAAGCTAATTTGCTTATATATTATCTGGCTGGTTTTGTATTACAATGGCTGAGTTGAATACTTTTGACAGGAGACCATATGGCCCACAAGACTAAACTATTTATTATCTGACCCTTAACAGAAAATGCTCATTGGCCCTTAACCTAAATCTTTGCATAGACCATGGTAGGAAGACAATTATTGGCTTAAAGTATAATAAAGACTGGTGCAAATATCAACCCAAAAGAACAACTAACAGATAATTTATACAAATATACACTATTGAACAATTTGAAAAGGCAGCTTTTTTTTCTACAAAAAAAAATTTAAGAACTTGTATTTTTCATGGGGAAACACACACACACACAGCCAATAGAATTGAGATTATTATTACTCAAATCTACTTAGAACTTTACGCTTACCAAGCACTGCCCATGAGGTGCTCATTTCATTTATTTATCAACATATATTATTTAGGACTTACTTTGTTTCATGTACTGATGCTAGGGATTCAATGGTATGCCAAATAGACTGGATATTTTACTCCTTATTTCTTATATAAAAAAACTGACTCTCTGAAAAAAGTGGTATAGTCAGGAGTGGAACCAGACCTCTTGACCTTACATTCAGTATATTCAAGTCATTAGCCATTACCGTGAGAAACACAGATTATACAGATTTATTACAAAGATAATATTTTTATCTGATGGTAAATTTATTAGTTGTTGGTTCCCCGTCTCTTTTTCACCATAAGGTTTCAAGTAGGTGATAAACTAAGAAGCAATCTAAGTGTGACCCAGTACTGACATTTACAAGCTGTATGTACATAGTCTCTCTGAACTTTAATGTTCTCATCTGTATAATGGAGGTAAATAATATCTAATTTTAGTTCATGAGAAGTAATTGGTAGGACACTATGTGCTAAAACTAAATGCAAAGTCCTGAGCAGTGTAGGATTAAAAAGCATAATTTTTAATCCCCATACTTAGAGAGTCTCTGCCTAGCATGAGGCAGAGCATATTTAGTAGATATGGATTCATACATTTTCTAACAAATATTTACCAAGAACTCACTAATATAATCCAGTTTAGCACTCTCACTTTTTAGCTTGTGACCTATCTTGCTTAGCTCTGAATCACATTTTTTTTTTTTTTTTAATTGGCAAAATGGAGAAAAACTGTACTGGTCTAATAGAGTTGTTATGAGAGTTAACATTAAAATAGGCAAAAGCAGCACAGTGTCTATTTTGTATGAAGGGCTTGAGATATGTTAGTCTCCTTTCTTCTATTTGTATTCTCTTGAACATTAAGGTCTAATCAGGGTACTATTAGTACAATATTTTGAAGCAAATGAAGTTGTAAAAGTCTGAAATGGAAGAGAATGGCTGTGTTTCTTACTCTGCCCTGGCACACAGTAAAAATGGTCATACTTTCCAAGGTGATGACATTGAAGAAAATGGCAGAAAACTACATCTGATGAAAATCCGTCAGCACATCCCATCAAAAAATCTTGTTTCTTTGCCTTGGTTTAAAATTCGAAGACAGAAAAGAATTCCTTTTATCACTTTAGTCGCCAGGAGCAATTGGACAAATTATATATAAAAATAATATTTAAGGGTCAGGTAATTATTCTAGTAACTAGGGGGAACTATCTTGGTAATAAACGAAACACTCTCTTATCTCTTTTTAATTCTGAAGTTTAAACCTCTTTAGCGCCAGTGTGCTTTAAAATCAGATGACACTGCTGCTGGCTGTCGTCCCACGATGTTAAAGAAAGTGTTGAACACTTAATGAATTCAAGGGTGTGTTTCTAGTGATGAGAAGTGCTGTCTTGTGTTAACAGTGTCAGTATGAGAGAGACTTGAAGGCACAAAAGACTATGTTTATGTAGGTGCTCTTTCATGTCGTGTGCTACACTTATTGCTTTTGATTAAGATGTATGATTGAGTTACTGGATATGACATTTGTTGAGAGAGGAAGATTACCATGGGTGAAGTGCAAAAGAGTAAAGAATGAGGTGGTAGATGAAGTGTGAATGAAAGGTTACATGCATTGATGTCTTGTTTATTTGATTTAGGAGTTTGAGATAAAATTAATCTATTTCATTTTTCGGTGTGTTAGGAGAACTATCTTAAAAATGTACTTTCCAATACATAGTCAAAATATATCAAAACAGACTTTGGAAGTTAGCTTTAAGTCAGATTGAGCCATATAAAAATGTGTATTGGGGAGTAGGGATGAGAGTTGGGGACGCTATTAGAAAAACTTAAACTGCTTTCATACGTATTATTGTATTTATATTCACAATACTCCAGTGCAATAGGTTAAGGCAGATTTTTTTAAAATAAAGTTTAAACGTTTCAAATGAAAGCCCATTTTATCTGTTATTTTTCTGGAACACTGTGAATGCAAACCAAAACTCATCATCTCTGAACACAGAAATTAAAGAATGAAATGGACTATAAACTAAAGCTGAACAATCTAATTTCACTGTTACAGTTAATATGGTGAGAAAACCCTCAAAACCATGGACATTTAAAGGGCAGAAAATAAATGTAGTGTTGGAGGTTGAAGTTTCTAAATAGCACCTAGATTTGGGCAGCTGAAAATGATGCTAGAGTCCACAATGAAGAATTGAAATTCTCCCAGAACTAATCATACTCTGAATGCAAACACCGTCTTTATCTATTTGCTAATTCTGCTTTTCTAAAGGGTGAGCTGAGCATAATATTGCCTCCATTTTACAGATGGAGAAAAAAGAAGAAGTAAACTTCTAAACTGTCCTGATTCAAAAAGTAATTCAGTGGCAGAGTCAGAAATAGAAACCTAGATCTTCTTACTTCCAGACCAGAGTTCTAGTTACTAAACCAAATTCACACTCTCTGATTCATTCTGAACCTATTTGTTTATTTGCATCTACGGAATGGAACCCAAGGGACCAAATAAGCCCCAGCTTTAAGATTCTTAGTGCTCTTCAGCTGGCCTGGGCTGGCTTCTCCCTCCAGGAGGGCTGACAGCTGCTGAGTCGTTGTGCCTCCTGTTTCCTAACCAGGACCATCCAGAGCAGCATAGTCTCACCCTGAAGCCTATATGCTTTATTTTGTTTCAGAATGTATTCTAAAATGACGAAATATTGCTTAGTAAATTAAAAATAAAAATGGAATCTATTTTTTCCAGCTCTGTACATTTTCTATAATTATAGAAAAACTTGAAAGTAGAAGCAAAGAAGAAACAAAACAAAATTTCATAGTTCACTAGGAAATGTTAACTCCTGTCAAGAACAAGATACACCTTAATTTTCATTTTTAACTAATTCAGATGGTTTTCCTTCTTGGTTTGAAAAGCAAAGCTTTTACTGCATGTGTGTGTATGTGTGTGTGTGTGTATGTCTATACATATAGATATAAAGGCAGAATCAAAGGAAATATGTGCTCTGTCCTACTCTCCATTATTATTACTTGTCCTCTATTTTTCTATTCATTTAGTTAAGAGAATGGCATTGCTAGAAATGTAAGAGGGAGGACAGTAAGTCAGGTAGTGAACCTCCCTGTTAAATACTAGGGCGTAGAAACAAGTCCTAATAAAAACTCCATGTTTCCTTCTGTCCCACACAAGGCAATTTAAAATTGCATTCTGTTGAAGTTGTGTATTGAAACACACAGAACCAAAGGCCTGAAATGATCTGTCAGAACAGCCTGGAATTTAGCAATGCCAGCCTTGCTCAAATGACTGCCTGACTCACTGAGACCCTTGATGAAGTTATGTGCCAGAGGGCATGGATGGAATCTGGTATTAAGGCAGCTTATTGATTTTGTAGATTACCTCCTTGGGAAACCAATTATCATGTAATCTTTATATGGGTGGAGTTATGTATTTTAAAATTTACTTTTTTTTTAATCAACAAAAGAAATATTAGTTTTGATCTTCCAAGTTCTTTTCACATATTTTAAAGGGATATTGCTTTAGTTCTCCATCCTTTATAGTATCAATAAGCTAGTGGAGGTGGTGAATAAATCCCATAGAAAGTATGTAGTTAAAGAAGATCAAACATAACCTTCACTATAGACATAGTGATGCCTATTCTTCTTTACTCAAAAAAAGATCTTGACTTGGAGATGCCCTCTTCTTTCAGATAGCCAACATATTTTTTTTTTCTTTTTTCGCTAATATTTACACAAAAATAAACTGTCTTTTATCCACTACAATTTAATGTGAACTTTGATAAATAGGGGCCAGATTTAAATTACAGACCAAAATACTTCATTGGTATATTCTTAACCAAGTATCATTATAAAAGCATAAATAATACCATATATTTGGTCACTTGAGAAAGAATATTGATAAATTATTAACTTTTAATAAATGGGGTTGCTAAGATTTTAACATAATTTAATCTTTCTGTAGTGCATTCAGATGAATTATGTTAATAAATTACTATCCAACTTTGATATTTTCAGGAAGGGTCATTTCATTTTTCAATACTGTGGGCAGATATTTAAAGATATTTAAGAGAGATAATCCTTTGAAGTGCACATCATTTACCTTTCTTAAACATATAAAAAGTGAATTTTTTATTTATTTGTGCCTTTGAAATTTCTGAATCTTACATTTTATCTGCAATATCATATTATTTTCCAGTTAGAGTTTTCATGGCAGAAATAACTTAATACCTTGGCGGAAAATGTTGTCATGAAAACTTTATGCTAACGTGGCAATTGGGTAATGAGGGGTTTGTAAACCAAGTCAGAGCATGTAATTCTCCTCATAGGTTGCTCTCTCTCTAGATTTTATGACTTTAAGTACTTCATGATCAGTAAATAATAAATTCAATTTACTGGATAGAAGTTTTGTCACTTAGAAATACTCACTTGGAATATATATTTCTTAATTGGCATCAATGGCACATTTCTCAGGAAGCATAACAAAATGGATCATTTAATAGATGCCCAATCTCTCCATCCATCTATCTATCAGTGCGGCACATGATGTTTTGACTTTAATATGGTAATTATCTCAGGCTGACTTCAGAGCAGGAAGCTGCCTCCCACACAGCAGTGCTTAATTACTTTAGACTTCAGCTTGCCAAGTGAAAAATTGACTGTTTTTTTGCACATTGCATGGAATTGAAATGATTTCATTGTCATTTCAGTTGAAATATAGCCTGACATCAGCATAGAATCATGGGAAAGATAATGCAAACTTTCTCTGAAATTCTAAAATGGTCTGAAAGCTGCCTTATTTTTTTTATGAAGCTGCATTTCATTTTCAGAATGTTAATGAAGATCCACTTCATCTTGAGAGAAGCAAACTTTTAGGAATTCATTTCTGTGAATACATTCCAATGGCAATTCAATAAAGAGAAACATTTTAGGTAACTACAATTGAATGTGAACTTTGACAGTTAGGGGGCAGAAGAGAGATTGGAATTGGTGTTGACAATAATTAGTAGTAAAAATTATTAGTTTGGGCATACAACTGATAAAATAAAAGTGATAATAACTGCCACATTCAGAAAACTTAAGAAAGTGTTCCTTTATGCAGATTCTGCATAATGATGCCTTTAGTGTACTGTTGCATGGCATAAGCTAAACATTTGTATGTTAAAGTGGTAAAATAAATCCAGGATGTCTACATCTTAAAATTTATCAAAATTTCTTTTTTCTTCAGATTTCAGCTATCAATCACATGCTACTAACTAAATAATTTTCAAGATACCAAAGCCAGATTTCATGAATAAAATGTCCATAAAAAATGTGCTTTTGGATAAAGGGAGACAGTAAAATTATGAAGGAAGGCATTGATATAATGGAGCAAATCACGTCCAAGCTTTCACTTTGGCCAGAAGCACTGGGTAAGTAGCAATGACACCTTTGCCATGTAAAAGGCAGGGGAAAGTAATTAAACTTAACAGAAGCTGCCCATGATTTAAAGCCACAGGGGAAGTAATTAAATTTCATAGAAGTCACTACTTCTAAACAAAGTTATAAGGTATTTCTATCACCAAATATTAGTTTAATTTAAAAAATGTGCCTATAGCTTCTAGTAGCCTGCTTATAGCAAATAGTTCCAAACATCTAATGGCCAATAAATGATTGAATATTGTGAGCCATATTGGACAGCCATCAATGTGAGTACATTTGAGCTATAATTCAAGAACTGGCATGGGGTTTTCCTATATGGCAGCCAACTCGAAACCAATACCTGGCCTTAAGATAAAGACAAGAAACTTTGGGGAAAAAATAGATGTGATTTATTTGGGGTCAACTTTGATGCATTTTGTACCTCATTTTGTATCTGCTTAAATTGTACCTCAGCCTCAGACTCTGGGACTACCATTGCCTTGTTGAAATTATTCAGTATCCTGACTTTGGAGGGAGCAAAGTTCTCCTTTTCTAAAATGTGTGCTCTTGTCATCACAGTTCTTCAGGCCAGACCACAGAGACCCCACATGTTTTATTCCACATTGGGCCAGCCCATTGAAGCTGGTCTCAGGATCACCATGGTTACCATGATACCTATGGTGTAGGACAGCAGTCCCCAACCTTTGTGACACCAAGGACTGGTGCTCCTCTGAGAATTCAATGCCTGATGATCTGAGGTGGACTGAGGCGGTGATGATAGCGCTGGGGAGCGACTGCAAATACAGATGAAGCTTTGCTCACTGCCTGCCTCTCACCTCCTGCTGTGCGACTCCATTCCTAACAAGCCACTGACCACTACTGGTCTGTGGCCTGGAGCTTGGGGATTCCTGGTTTAGGATGCTCACTGCAAATGGTGGACTTTTCTCTAAGCCTTGTGTGCTGGCTCTGATAACCTGAAAGAAAGGGTCCCTTTTAAAATTTTGTGTAAAGATTCCCTACTTGTCAAGTCATGCATCTTCTGAGCTTTGTCGTAAACCTCACAAGGGTTTCGTCCAGCACAGCCTGGTTTGCTCCTCTTTCCTGTCAACTTTGTGTTAAGAATGCCAACAATGAATATTTCTTGACTGTTTTTACTTAATCAAATAGGAAGGGGTAGTGTCGATTGAAGGTGAGAAGATTCATTTTCCTTCCTGCATTTAAGATTAAGGAAATCAGAGATATTCTGTTAGCCTAGCACATAAGAGGCAAAGAAGCAGTGGAAAGGGTGCCATCTAGAAGATGGCTTAAAACAGTGGAAGGGGTGCCACCCCAAATAAAACCAATCATTAAGACAGTTTCAGTCTTAATACAACAGAGTTCACAGAGACAGAGTAATGAATGGCCAGACTTTGTGTCCAGACTACTTAAGTTTGATTTTGGCACAGCCATTCTAGTTGAGTGACATTGGCAAGTTACTTACCTGCATCTTAGTTTTATTACCTATAAAGTGGGAAAAAATAACAATATCTGTCATAAAGAGTTGTGGAAAGGATCAAATAAGTTCACATATATAAATATAAAGTGCTAGAACAGCACCTGGCACATAGTACACCCTGTCTGAATGTTGACTCTTAGTATTGACCCTTATCAAACACAATATATGTTGAAGTTCATTTATTGCTTATTGACAGTAACAATTCTACATTATGTCCAGTGTCATAAAAGAATATCCCCCATGGTTTTATTTGAATTCCACACTGCAAACTACGTTGTAAACATGGGTTCTTGTATATTATGTTTTAAGTAGAAGCTATGCAGTCACAGTCCCTGTTGCTCAGAAAGCAGAGTGGTAGTAGTCTAGCTGGGAAACACAGGTGGGGACCTGGCGGCGGGGAGGCGTGGTGGATGCATTGAGGGGATGGAATAGAAGATAAAGTTAGCAAGGAGGCATGGTGTGAGAGATGTAAGTCAGTATGCTTTGCTAAATCACAAACAAAAGCCAAAATAATGCCTCTCTTGCAGTTGTGGATTGTGCTAGTTTTCCTGGTTAGCCTAGAACTGGCACCACAATAAGCGAAATCAGTCACTCTTCTTTCCAAGACTGAACGCATAGTCACAACGCATTTGTCAACTATATATTTTCCTGTCAAGTAGTTGTTGGATGAAAAACCACCGAAAATTTTTTTTTCTTTGTCATATAAACTTTTCACAATAGAAGAATGTAGTAAAGGCTTCTGAAATAAATCTAGTGGCACTGGGGAGTTTACAAATACTAGCATATTAATATACAGCTAAAATAATAATAAAAAACACCATGCTGCTAAAGATGTTTAGTATTATCAGCTCACTGCAGGAGTTTATTAGAAACTCCTGCTTTCTTTTATTAAAATTTCAATTGGCTTGTGAATGAGATCCTATGTTAGTGTCATAAAGTGAGAAGCCAGAAGGAGAGGATATTGGCGTTTAAGTGCAGATTTCATTTTAAAAACACTTTACATTATAAAAGAAGATTGCATATTGTAAATATTACATATAATGCTAGTGGTGTTAAAAGTAGTGTTAGTAATTTTTAAAAATTCATCAAATTGTCTTTCTTTATGATGATATCTGGCAGATTTTATATTTCTGTAGTAAAGCAAAGTTTTAAATTTATCCCAAGATGTTTTTATTTATAAGAAGGAAACATGGTTTTTAAAAAGTTTTCACAAAATGATGCATAAGTGTAATTTAATGGGAATCCTCTTTGGCAGTAGCGCATGACAATTGCTTAATTTTATAATTAGCTGATTATTTTCCCTCTGCATTTTGGAAGCTTTTGTTAAACTAATTTAGTTTAGCCAGGCAGCTGGACAGATTGCAAACATTCATCTATGGTTGAATGTTTAGGTTGTCAATCGTGTACTAAATTATACGGAGCACCTTCTGAAGCAAGCCTGTGATTTTCCTTCCTGGTATCATTGCTTCTTTACCTGGTGAAAAGCTGTTTAAAAAGATGGCAGCAGGCAGAGTTCTAAGGTGCAACAGCTGGGGAGCCAAGATGAAGACCTCGCTTCCCTGTCTCAGCATCTGGAGTCTTCATGGAAGTGAGAAGTTTGCAGGTTTGCAGCTGCAGCCCTTTCATGACAAGTTTGGTAAATTTAACACATGGTTGCTTGCTTAGAAAATATTTTCCAGATTTAACATGTTTACAGCATTGACATTTGAAGCTGAAGCCCTTTCCTTCTTGATTAGAGCAGAGAGTACTCACAGATTGCATTCTAACTTTATGGGGCTGGAAATCTGGGAATGGGTCATTTACAAGTTTCAAACAAATCAAAATGCACTTTGATCTGTAGTCCAAATTTCTTTAAATGCAATGAGTAATAATAATAAATTAGCCCAACTTAGCTATTTTTCCCTTAAATATGGTCATTTTTAATGTAATCATTTTATTGCATTCCAATTCAACCAACATATTTAATCCATCTTATTCAAAGTATATATTTTCTGAGAAGGAACATTAACTCAGCAAATTAGATACAGGAGAGATCGTGTATGTGTGTGTGTGTGTGTTTGTGTGTTTGCATGTGTATATTTTTACATTTAAGCTATAATACATTTTGTGAGAATATATGTTAATAATAAAAGTAGCATTTTTCTTTACACATATTTTATAATTGAATCTCTCATTTTATTTACAAATCTTTAGGTGCACTGAATATTGTCAAAGCAATATATGGAACATTTCAGCAAAAGATACACTGAAAACAAACAGAATGTGATTTTGAATTTTCCAGTGTTTAACTAATCTCCCTAATTAAAAATTTATTTTAGCATACTCATTTTACTTTAATAACATCAGTTCTATTTAACATTGATTCGGATCATACCTTTAAAATGAGAAATAATTTATATTGATACAATCTTTTCTTTTTTAGAACCATAAACATTCAGTTGAACGTCACAAGGCTCTTAGGTTGCTAACAGGCATGCAAAAGGCATTCATATAATGGGGTACATTTTACCATCTTCATCTTCACAAATATAAGCCCTGTTGCTTTAAACTGGATTTACTGGCGTCCAGATGCATAATCCTAAGAATTTTCTTTACCATTAGTCACAATGTTGAATACAATATTTCTCCTTCATGATTTAAAATAAATGATAGCACATACCACATGAGAAAAGCCTTTCACAGAATAAACTTTAGGTTATGTTATTTCAAATATAAAACAAAACCCACCTCTATCCCTCTAACAAAACAAATCAAAGCAAAACGCCTTAAAAATACATTAGGGAGGTATCGATATTGCTCCTATAATTTGGAAGGGGCAAGGGCAGTTTGTTCTTTTTTGGGTACTAATTTTATTTCAACCCCCCTCTCACCCTGAATAAATAAACAGTAGATATTTGCTTTGAGTAACATTTAACTCAGCCCAGGAATGACTTATATATGAGTAGCCAAACGTTTGTGTTGATTTTGATCTTTCTGTTTGTAGAAAGATATTTTAGCAAGGTTTTTGAAAGAATAAAATACTTCAAAATCAAATCCATTTGAGATTAATTGCAGAGTCAAACAGTTTAATTTTAACTAGAAGAAAGGCAAGAACATATGAAAAAATATGAAGATCCGTAATGAAAAGCAGTAAAATATTCTAAGTGAATCATTTTATTAAAATGGTTGTTTCACTATAAATAAAGAACCATAAAAAATACAATTTGTATATTCTTTACAAAAAGCCTCACTCTAGGCAACCAACTACTAAAATTTTATATGAAAAAAAAATGCTCCCCTAAGGAAAATGTGCGTATCTGCTGTTTCGTTTTAACAAAGATTGAGATGCTTATAAAGAACTTAGCAAAGACTTCTAAAAATAAAATCCCTTTTGCCGTCCCTTATCCACTCCACTGCACACACTGTGTATGTTAGGGTTTTGTTTTGGTTTTGTTTTTTTCCTATTCACGCTGAATTGTCTGATTCCAATTTAAATTGCTAGTCAGTGCTTCACAGCTTTGCACAGCACTTTCTAACCTTTCCTCTTGGGCATCTCTATTTAAAATGAAGCTTTACTGTCTCTCATATATCTGAAATAAACAAGTGTACCTACTTGATAGTTTAATTGTAACTGGCTAAGCTCAAAAAATGAGCAGCATGTTCAGGAAAAATGCATGGAACAAAACGAGCCAACAAAACCAAAACCTTCAGCAGAGATGCAAATGATATTTTATTATTTGAAACAACTGCTGTGGAGCCTCAGACACTTATTTTTTCTTTATAGATTTTTCCTGAATAACTTCATGCTGGTGTGGTATATCCTTTCATGCTTTCCCTGGCGACTGAAGCTCTCATGCCATTTACCTTGCTCCAGGTAATTTGGGGAAATACCACAGACATGTATCATTACAGAGCCTGTATAGTTGTTTAGATGATAATTGATTCTCAAAAGAAGTATTCTGATGCTGTCACTCTAATAAAATCTTACAAATTCTTCAACTTAAAGCACGTTTATTTTAGTGAAATTAAAACTACTAGCTATTCTGGATATTTACTGCAAAAAGCCTTTATTTGCCCCCACAAAAGAAATCTGTGCAAGTTTTCAGAATTAAAATGCTTTTTATTTATTTTTTAAATTTTATTATAGTTATATTGCTGAAGTAACTGATTCATATCATGATAAAAAAATTAAATCTGGATGCTTTTAAGCATCCCCATGGTTCAAGAGGACTCATGCTCTATAATCAGAACTCAGAGGACAGTGCAATAAATAGTTGTTTTAAATTGGTTTCTTCTCTCTTAAATCCTCACCAGGTAACCCTTTTGTTAGTCTGTGTTGTAATGAATGTGGTGATCTAATAGAAACTTTCACAAATAAAGTGTTCTTACTTTAAAAACAAGAGTGTGGTGTCGATTTTTTAAAGGTACGTTATTTCTGTAAATGGGTTTAACAACATTATAAGAAAAGCTAAGCCATAAAAAGGATTAAGTGGTGCTGTATAATACTGATTAAGTAACAGAGCAATACATGCGAATTGTGAGAGTAACTAGTGCTGCCAAATCTTCTGAAACAACACAGTAATAAAGGTTTACTTTCCTTGCAGACCCAACTCTTTCCTCTGAGAGCTTCCCTAACAATATTCAAACATCAGCTCTCCTAGTATCACTAAATTCTGCCTACATTAAAAACAGTCATCGACAACGAAAATCCTTTCGGTGTCTTCCTATTTTAATAATGTTTCTGTGACATCATGGACCTGTGTTCAGTTTTGACTGCCACTTAGCCTTGAGAATGATTCTTAACCTCTTTGTTTCCTTACCTGTAAGACGGAGGGTTCTAAGAGTATCTGAAGAAGTTGTGAGGGGCAAACAGATCATGGATATAAAATGCTTAATACGATATCTAGCACATGTAAGCACTAAAAATATTGTTAAGGGAAATAATTGTAAGTCCTTTCCCCCAATGATAAATATGTTTTAAACAAGAGATCTACTTTATATGTATATACATACATATATATACATACATACATATATATATGTATATATGTGATACACACACACACACACACACACAATCTACAGAGACATTCTAATTGTTTCAGTCTTATTACAACACTAAATTGTGGCAGATACCCTAAGAATACTTTATACATGTAATGCTGTGCCTGAAATTTAAAATAGGTGCAAAAGGCGATTTCAGACACACGCCTTTAAAATGCTTTCTACAAATGACTTGAATTATTTGCCCAAATAATATATTTTGAGTCAAGAATATTCTAAAACTGAAGTTAACTCACTGAAGGTTCTTTACCTGTTAGCTGCTTATGAGAGAGTTTACCCAGTTCACTTTTTATGTGAGAAATTAGTTTCCGGAGATAATTTCATTCCTATCACTTGAAATACTTTTCATATGGGCTGTGGAGTGTTATAAATTCTAACTTAATATAAGGGTAAAAAAAAGAAGTTTGTTCATTTCACACACGGAATCTCTTCCACATTGTTTTTGCTAGTTTTCCCAAGACCCTGAGGGAATCCAACAACAATAGGTTGTATCAAGTGCAATTAGAATCATAATGCAGAAGCAAGTAAATTGGGGCAGATGTTGATATTTCAAAACTAGTCTGTTTTCCTTGTATTTGGACACAATTCATGAGATGCATTAGGAAGTAACAATACATCAAGATTATTTTAGAAAACAAAACACCCATTAGCACAACTCCAAAATCTTGCCCCAAGCAATGTTATTCTATGATACGGTAAATGTTGATTATATAATTGTATACATAACTTGCAACCCTAGAATTTAAATGTTTAAACTTAATTCTGTACGTCACCTTTTTTGGGTTGTGTTGTAAATAGGTGTGAGCTGCAGTGGAGTGCAGTGGGGTTGGGGGCGGGGACCAATATGTGTAATAGGATGAGGAGCACTGAGCAATGCTTTGTCATTCTGTCGGTGTGCTGTTAATGGCCATGTGAAGCTGCTTTTGATTCAGGAGGGCTTCTTTGCCTGGAAACAACCAAAGAAGGAGTCACAGTGGAAGTAGATGTGGGTGGAGAAGAGATGAGGTTGTCAGCGATGGGCAGCAGAGAAAGAGTTCCAGTTCAGAGCGAGCAGCTGATGGCGGCTCCTGGAAAACTACTCTCCACTCTTTTGTCAAAACAGAACAGCAGTAGGGGGAGCCAACCTCAGTGGACCTCTACAGCCAAAGAAACTCTGGGTTTGGGATGTATATTTTACTTTTATTTATTATCACAACACAGACTATAAATTTCAAAACCTATGTGAGTAATTTCCCTGAGGAGGAAAGCTGACCCCATTCCCTTTGCCTCCCTACTCTCAAAGTGCTAAGTGTGCCACAAAACATTTGGATCGCTTTCTTAAAAGTTGCAGATCTTTCGACCACTCCCACTGCTACAAGTCTCTCTCTTGGCCTGCTAATACTCTGGAGCTTATTTATGAGGGCTGGCAAGCAGTGGGCAGGCCTGGCAGCAG
>NW_006441955.1:28921474-28927777 GCF_000325575.1 Pteropus alecto | reverse complement strand
TATGGGGAGATAATGACCACTCAGAGACAACCTATTTAAGCAACTGTTTGTTCAACAATAAAAATTACTCGGTGGCTCTGAGCATGAACTCTCAAAGGGAGGGTGCTGCAGGAGGCAGTTGGAGACTTTGTTTTAAACCAAATGAGCAAACAGGAGCTTGGGGCTTTGTGACGGGCCTTCCTCACTTCCTTGGGGTTTATTTGCTTGTGAGGCCACAGCCCTGGCCCTGAGGGACTTTGTGGATGAGGCAGCTAGCTGCAAAAGGAAATACAGGCTCAAGGACTGGGAAGGAGTAAGCATAACTCTGAAACTCCACAGAGGGGCAACAGAATGGGGTTTTGTGGGCCACTTTCCAAAACATACGCACATAGCACATCTTTGTCTCCTTTATATTAGCACATTTTCACAAAAACAGGCACAAATAAGATTCGCACCGTACCCTAAAGCACAGAGTCTGAACTGTGGCAACTGACAGAAGCAGCAATTTCCAGAGCCCAGGGCCCCAAAGAGCGGAATCTCACAGGTGTCTGGAGAGGAGAACCATGGCAAGCAGCCGCAGAGGGGCCCTGCGAACTCAGTCCCCAGGGAGCCTCCCGATTGCTGCGCTGGAGACACCAACCTTTTCTGAGATTCCACCAGCATCCGATGTTTCTGGAGGCTGCAAGGGAATGCTGGCATCGCAAACCCTGATCCTTGCCTCACATCTCCCCATAACCTGGAATGATTTTTGACATATGCTATGTGCTAATTGCAGGGGAAAAGGTCAGCTGAGGAGCCAGAGAAGGGCAAAGAGAGTCTGGAGCATTCCAGCAACGAAAGTCAGGACATAGGCAAAACCGTAGTGTCGCAAAGCTTTCCTACAGGCAGAGTTACCGTATGAGTTTTTATAGTGAAAAAAAAAAAAAAGACGAATGGCCGGGCGACCCATTTCGCCACGGGAATTGCAGAGAGAACAGCTCTGGCGGCGGAGGTAGACTGCGGAGAAGCTGCGTCCTCCATCGTGTCTCAGCTGCTGCTACCGGCTGCCGGCGTTTGTCAGTCTCAGAGCATGTAAAGCTGGTGATTGATTAAAGGACTGCGGCTCATAGCTCCTCTCTTTGAAGCCGATTCCTGGCTCAGAGAAACTTCCTGCTGTAGAGACCGGGAGTCTTCAGCAGGTCTCTCCTGCAAGCTGCTTGCCCCGCTTTGTGTTATCTCCTGGTGTGTGTATGTGCCTGGCTTGCATCTAATATATATTTATTCTCAAGGACCAGGAGCCTCAGCGGGCAACTGAAGTTGAAATGAGTGAATAGCACAGCAGTACTGGGGAAGATTCATTATCGGTTCATTTCTAGGTTATTTGATGTGGGAGATTTTAAGCAGTTTATGTGGTGAGGAGAAGGCAAAGTGACAATTGGGAACCTCTTGTGATATGCAGAAACGTGCAGCAGACATAGGATTGCCATTTATTAGATAATAAATGTGATGCCAGATCTTTCTAAGGAGCAGTAGGGAAAATAAATACTGAAGCCGTGGGCCATAGTCCCAGGGCTCGCATTGAGTCCATCCATGGCACTAGCCACCTCCTAGGGGCTCCCTGTCTTTAGAGGTTGCTTTCGGAGCAGCAACATTATGAGGCAGGGATAGGAATGCAACTCCTTTGAATATGAAAAATAGAAAGAAACCCCTTTTTAATCTTTGTTTTTATGGCTGCAAACATGATTGCATAGAGGAAAATCAATCCCAATGGAACACAATGGATAATACAAAGTAATTGATTGGCCTTTATCATTTTCCGTTACCATATTAAAATAACACCATAATATCAAGCGGCAGCCACTGATACATAAAGGAAAACAGAAGTTGATTATGTCTAAGGGTAATCAGGTCAGGGAAGTGTGAAAGTAAGATAAACAAGGTAAATACAAAAAAATAGAAAAAAGCTTAAAAGAAGCAAAAGGGAGTTGGTGGCAAAGAGTTTACATAATAGAAAGGAGATCTGATGTTTGGAATATCATTAAGCAGTAAGCCACGAGAGACAGTCTATTGCAGCTATATGATTGCAGTATGTCTCGGTTGGTGTCCCAAGCCATGGGGGCAAAAGCTGAGCGACTTTAACTTCTCAGGAGGTGCAATAATACTTTCAAGAATACAATGCCTGCAGCCTGACTGCTCTCGGGCTATGAAATTTAGAAAATGAAATAGAGAAAGCATTTAGCTACTGGTATTTCCCAGGCACTAATGCCAACAGCATAGTGTCACAAGCAGCCACTTAGAAAACCTACATTTGCAGCCAACTTTCCAAACTGCCGGAGACCAGTGCAGCTTTGTCAGACCTCCGAATGCCAGGGTTTGTGTCTTAGTGACAAACAGCTGAGGCAGAGCCGTTGAGAAAAATTGCATTGGTATAATGCCTAGTTTCAATATTCTATGTTCTTGCCTGGTTTATCTTTCATATGTATTTATTTTCTCTCAACATATATTCATACTAACGCATACATAAATGTTACTAATTACACACTTTAAATAAAAAAATATGAATGGATTTTAATTTTTACCAATATTTTTTTCTTTGAAGATAGTTGTTATAAAGAATAAATGAATATCTTTAGAGGCAGTTCATTAAAAATATACAAGATGTTTGTTTTGGCCTCAGTGTCACTATATAACATGCTTCTAATTTAGATTTCTTAACACGATGTTATACCTGTGTTAAGCGACCATCACAAATAAACCTGCTGTAGTTGGAAGTCAGTTTTTCACACTCACATGTAAAACACAGTATAAAAATGTCACGCCCACCAGAGTGATCCAGTCCTTTGGATAAGTAATAATCAGGAATGTAACTTAAGGTGATGAAATAAATCACTTTATGGTCTGGGAACATTAGAGACTAGTTACCTGTGATACCCTCAAGAGATGTAGGAAGTATTTTCTTACTCAGCAGAAGAACTCTAGATATTATAGAATTTGTTTCTAACTTTCTAAATTATGGGGGTGTTGAACTCATTTGTTCATTCACTTATTCTACTAATTGAATGACTCATGGGTCTAGAACTGAACTTGGAGCTGAGGTTACAGTTGATCTTCAGGGGCATACAGGTTATTAGGGAATGTTGACTTATATAAACAGATGTATAGGAAGGTCTTGTTAGATAGGACACAGGTGCTATGAAATAGAAGAAATGGAAGTCAGGGAGAGGCTTCACAGAGGTTAGTGTGGACAGGAAAGTAGATTCCCAGACAGACAACGTGGTTAAGGGTATTTTAAGTAGTATGACTTTCCCATGAATGATCCAAAAGACACAGAGAGGGGTAATATGCTGGAGAACATAAGGAAAGCAAGAATGATGTGCCAGCTGCATGAAATGAAATGGTAGGCATCTATCAGGATGGCAAGCCAAACCTGGATTTCCAAGAACCTTGTCTGCCATAGTAGAGAGATCCTCCTATAGAAAATAGAAAGCCCATATTGATGTTCAAGTAGAGATATAATCAATTGGATTATTTTGGAGTGATGGCATTTTAGTATAGAGAACAGGTGAAAATGAGGTCAAGGGGGCCATTATACCATGTAGTGATCCACTGTCCTGGTTGAAGTCTAATGAACCACCTGTGCTAAGTGTGGAGGGATCACACCAAAACTGTCATACCTTATATATAGAATGCTCTTGGCAGACAGTGACAGAAAACTGAAACTCAGCATCTCATCTAACAAGACGTTCAGAAGGCAGTGGCTCTTCATGTGGTCTGTCAGGGTTCCAGGTTCACTTGTTAAACATTCTCTTAGCTGTCAATACATTCTCTCCCATGTGTTGACTTTGCCCCTGGGGTGGTAGCAACATGGCTGCAGCAGTTCTAGCAGTCTCATGTAGACATACAATGTCCGTAGGAAAAAGAACCAACCATCTCTTTTTTTATGTATCTTTCTCAGGAATGAGGAGTCCTTTCCCAGAAGTTCCCAGTAGGCCTCCCCTCATATTTCATTGGTCATATTAGATCAAATGCCCATTCTTTAACCAATTACTGATAAAGTTATACAATGGACTTTGAAGAGTCAACTGTTATGTATCTCCTGCTTTCCTTTAAATGTCTTCCCTTTTGATCTTGCATCTTTTCCACTGAAATGATAATGTCTAAGTAATTCCGTAATAGACATCAGATTATTCCATTCTATCTTGTGCATACGTACACGTCATTTCTTTATCAAAATCAAATTAAATATGATTTGTCCCATCCATGAGAATTAGTGAGATGTCTTTTATCAGTCACTGTTCATGGCTTCCTTTCCCTCTCTCATGCTAATGGTTGGGAATCATAGTATTTGCACAGATTCGGAAGATACAAGGAGGCTCTGGTCTTCAGTCCAGGGTGCCTCACTATTGTGCTCCTTGCCCAGGCTCTGAAGTCTTCCCAAATGTGGTTTAAGCTCCCCAAATCCTCCTAGAAATTGCAAATCTCATCCTGTTGTCAGGCCCTGAGGAACCAAGGTCTTTCTGGAGTGTGTGGGGGGGTGCCTTTTTTCAGAAAAGTTCAGATTAATTATCTCAGTGGGTATACTTAGGCCAGTTAGGGTCTGACAGTTTCCATCTCCATGTGACGACTTCCTCCCAGCTCTTGAGGGCCCAAATGCCTCGTCACCCTGGCTGGGGACACAAGAGGTATGCGGGGTTGAAATTCATTTCAGTTCTTCCTAATAAGCCTAGAGCCAGCCACCTAAGGCACAGTCAATTACTCATGTGACCTTTCTACAGCAGTAGGTATTCTTAAATATCCTGATATAGTGCATCAGTACATCAAAAGTGTAAACAAAGCTATCCTAGGTAAACTTGAGTCTTAACTGGCCATAGAGGAAGTCTGACTATGAGACTTCTCTAATCTTGAATATCCAATATCCCTTCTACTACTACCTTTGCTCTCCCCAACCCTCACAAAAACCTATTTCCTGAGTTTACTGATTTAAGGTGAGAATTGGTGAGAGGTGATATGATTTATTAATTCACACCAAGTATGAACAACTGACAATCCTAATTAAGGTGATATTCTTACCAGGACTACTTAAAATGTAAAAGATCTGTCTTCTAACCCAAATATATCAATCTCTAATGGCATTTTAGGCAATATAGAGGAATATAATTATTGGCAGCATTGTAGATATGACCTCAAATTCACACTATATATTCAAATAACACCTTTTACAAACCTCTATTGTAGAATGTTATACTTTAATGGTCTGCTGAAGGGGCTTTCTTTCCCTCCAAAACAGTGACTTCCTTGAGGGTAAGTCCATGCCTCATTTATTGTTTTGCCCTCAGCCTCTAGCACAATTCTTATCACAGAGCAGCTTAATGTTTTTTAATGGTTGCTTAAAGCATCTTTTTACAATTAAGCTGTTACATGGGCTCTGGGGGTAAAAGATCTCCGTTTTCTTTTCCACCTACTAAATAATCCATATTTTTCTAATCTTTCACTACAATGATAGCCTGTAAATTTCTATTGTACAGTTTAGAACTATCTTAATTTCCTCACAATTCTCTTAAAATGCAGAATTCCCATCAGAATTTCTATCTGGATATTTAAGTGACTAGAGAAAAAATTCCTGTAGTTGCTGTATTCATGCATTGAGTTTGTGTGTCAGAGGCCATAACTTGCCTAGGTCCTTTGGATGCCCATATGTGTTTCATGGATATTTCTTCCCAGGTGAAATTTCTCCAAATATCCTGTCATTTTGCTAGAGAGTTAAATTCCTTTGCTTCAGCCCAATTCCGTGGTTCAAGATTCATTCTCTTTCAGCTGGAATAAGATTGGAAATGTATGCAGGTTTTAGAAATAATTCTTAAGTTACACTATTGCAAAGTGAACCAGCAATAAGACCTCACACACTCACTCTCCTGGCCTCGCTCAAAAATGCCACATGCTTGAAAGTTTCATGTTATAATGAATCATTGTTATGTTTGCTCAATATCTTTTTCTTTCAACAGTTGTCCCTTCCAACCTGGTGAAGATGTTGGTCAAAAGCAGTTGCCTCCCCTGCCATGATGGGAGCATGCGACTCAACCTGGGCCAATTGAGTTATTCCCCTCTGCTCTTGTGACTGTTCCACAGCTGGGTTCATGACCTAGATTTAGCTAATTAGAATTATCCTCAAAAATTTTCCTGAATTTGTTACAAAAGGAGCCCTGACTTCTCTTTGTAATTAGCTGTAAGGAGTACAGAAGCTTTGAGTTGATTTGCTGGGCACTGTACTTGCCCCTAGGTATGAAGAAACTACCATGTACAAAGAGAAAGCAGAACCAAGAGATAGATGGATAAAGGGAGGGAAAG
>NW_006441955.1:28897452-28921371 GCF_000325575.1 Pteropus alecto | reverse complement strand
AGTTCCGTTTAAGATGGTGGAGTAGGTAATGACCTCATTAAAATTGCAAATAAATTATGAAACAGTTGACCTAGAGAACTATCCGAAGACTAGCTGAACAGAACTTTTATAACTGGGCATAAAAAGAGGAGGTCACCTCGAGACAAACAATATGTTGTTAATAATATCAGTAAAAATCCATTTATGAATAAAAAGAAAAGGAGGGAAGGAGAAAGAGAAGCACTGATGACAATGTTTAAGGACCTTGATCCAGCTATATTTGAAAATTTGAAAAATTCTCTTTTATTTTGTTTAAGCTAATTTGAATTAAGTTTCTATAAATTACATCAAAAAGACTCTAGATAAATAAACAGACAAATATGTTTCTGGTTTATTTATGCAAGTACAAAGCTTTACAAGATAAGAGGTGCATCTATTTTTAAGTGTATTTTAAAATGTATTTTGAAACGTGTGATCTAAATCTATTGAATTGGGCATTATCAAATATTAACTTTGAACAAATTTTAAAAATAGTATGTCCTTTGTGCTACAAAATGTGGATGACATTACTCCCCTGTGAGAGCAATCTCTATAGCCTGCACTTAGATGAATGTTAAACTAATTCAGGATCCAATGACTTCTAGGGAATTCAACCAAATAACAACTGAGAAAAATTGAGAAAGTAAACAAACTGGTTCAGGACTAAAAATAAGCTTATACTCAGTATGAAATTATCAAAGAAACAGAGAACATGACAAGAGCAGAAATTTTGAATGAAATTATACAGAAAACAAAATGGGTGATTTCCTTGTGTATAAACAGGCATTGGTAGCTTTGGACACATTCCTGTTCTTTGGAATGCAGCTTAAGTGCCATTTCCTCTGAGAAACCCACGGGCATGGCACTCAGGGCTTACCCCTTGCCCAGCACTTACTACACCAAACTGGAATAGCAGGTTTACTTTTTGATTCCTCAACTAGACAGTAGCAGTTTGAGTTCAAAGACAGTCTTGTTCATCACTGTATCTATCTTATCTAGCTCAGCATTCAACATCTGCTCCATTCAGAAGGCATATTGAGCAAAGGGACATGTCTGTTAACAATGTCATAGGGTTGGCTGCACATAAGGACTTGTGTTCTGGGAGCTTTGTGCTCTGGGGTCAGCTACTGTTCTTTCTTGATCATCTGCCATCTCCTTTATGTTGATTATTATGTTATGTTACTTATGTTTATTATGTAGGTGCCTCACCAGAGTGCAAGGCTCAGAAGAAACATAATCATGCAAGAAGAACTGTTTGAAGATTTCTTTATCTGACTATAGCTGTCATTAGACATGGTTTCCAGGGCCAGCAAGAAAGAGTATTCTAAATGTGCCAAAAAATGGTGTTAGTTACAGGCTTAATTTTGCTTAATTCTCATAATTATCCTGTGAATATTATTATTTCCATTATATAGATAATCAAATAAGGCAGAGAGCAACTTTCCCTAAAATATAGTGAGCCAGGATTTGAACCTAGTTCTAACTTCCCAAATCATGGTTTTTTTGCACAACATTACATAGAAAAGTAACTAGAATTCTAGGATTTTTCAAGTAAAAAATATATTTAAAATTATATATTCCTTAATTTGAAAAGCAGTGTATTTTAAAGGGAATTCAATTATATTCATTTCTCAATTTTCAGCAATAGAAAGGTTATAGGAAAAGCATATAACCTGCAAATTTAATGTGGATAAAATTCATAAATGATATAGGACTAGTTGAAATGTGCCACCGGACCACATTCTTAGCTATAAAAAGAGACCGGTTATAAGTGTGGTGTGCTGATTACCATGTTCTGTCAACTTCTCCAGAGTTTATGGCCAATCATTACTTATCAGATGGAATTTTCTCTAAGAAATTTAATTTACTTGATTTTTTCTTTACTTTATTTCTTCATAAGGTTGAGTCTACTTAAAAAAATGACTTCTGGGATACTATTTGGGAGAGAAACACAGATTTACTTTACTCCAGAGGGAATACAAAAGATTGTTTAAACACCAGCTTAATCCATAGAATGGAGGAGAAGCACTATGTTTATTCTCCATGAAGAAGTCTGGGAGAGCAGAATAAATATTGTGTGGAAAATCCAGAAGGGACCTCTGTCATAGAGTCTAAATTATGAGGTGTTTCCAGGAAACATGTATTTTATCCCAGGTCAAGTCCAGCCAGGGTTGAAAAGTCAGTCTCCAATGACTTGACATTTCCCTGATGCCTTCTGGAGGAAATATTCAGGTTCCTAGAGGGGAGTATGTTTTGGGCTGACAGCTCTTGTCTATTTTCAAGGCACCATTACCAATGGCAGGTGATGAAATACTCTGTAAGTTTTGATATAGTGAAGGTTGGACTATTTCAAAAGGGGCTTACTCTCACAGGCTGCAATCACTGCGTTCTCTATGAATCTTTACAGATCCTTACCTCATGTGTACACATACTTACATGAAGATAGACAATCATTTACACCCACACCCAGGTGCACATGTGTGTGTGCACACACACACATATGCTCTCATACACACATATGGACAGTGCTAACTTTTTAACTTTGCACCTTTGACATGTCTTCTGATTTTAGTGCTTTATAATAGGAATAATATTGTGAAAATATTAAACTGTGCATTTTATTGCCCCTTAAATCTTATTCCCTTGAAGCATTTCACTTCCAAGGCTGAATATGAATCATGTGACCACTGGGAAGGTGTGTATGGGTTAAGGGATATATTCTCTAGAACAAAGAAATCAAAACTATGATGACTAAGGATTGAATGTTTGTGTCTCCCCAGAAATGATATGTTGAAACCCTTATCCCCAGTGTGATGGTATTTGGAGATGGGGGCTTTGGGAGGAAATTAGATCATAAGAGTAGAGCCTTAATACGATTAGTGCCCTTATTAATGAAAACCATGAGAGCCATCTCTCTCTCTCTCTCTCTCTTTCTCATATGAGGATACAACTGTCTACAAACCAGGAAGATGGCTCTCGCCAGGAAATAAAATGATGAGTACCTTGATCTTGGACTTTCCAGGCTCTAGAACAGTGCAAAACAAATATTTATTAACTTAGTCATGCAGTCTATGGTAATTTATTATAGCAGACTGAGTTGACTAAGACAATGATAAAAATATTGTCCTGGTTATGGAGAAAGAGAAAATAAAAAGACTGTGTCTTTTATTCTGTGGGTTGGTAGAAAGAGAAAAGGCAGAGGTAGAAAAAAAATGGTAAAACCTGTTCTGAGTGTTGATCTAGACCTAGGTGGTCACCAAATGTAGGCCACAGACCTCAAAGTAACTTCAGGTTTGGTGACTGAAACCCAATTTTGTCGATTACAGCTGTTCATTTCAAAGGTGAACACAGTAGGATGTCCAGCCAGGGTACCATCAAAGACTAGATCAGTCTGCCTATCACAAACGCCTTCCTAGGGACCAGCATGAGACCAAGGGCCTCTCCATCCCTAAATCATGAGGACTGTAACCTATTTCCTATATCCAAGGATCAACTGATGAAAGAAGAGGGAAAAAGGGAGTAAATTTTGAATTGACTGAAAATATGTAACCCAAGGAGCTGAAACATCGTTAATAGAAAAATTTAAAATTTAAGCCTATTGCCCCTCACCCTGCAGTCTCATGAGCTACCCAGCAGGGTGGGAACTTATGAGAAAGATTCTATTACCAGCTAGAAAATTAAGGAGCTTCTTTTACTTCGCATATCTGGAATGTTAATTTTGACTCAGGAACATAAATAATATCCATCACACACTTTTGGAATCCCTGATAAGAACATGTCATTTTTTTGTCTTTCATTCCCTGGGTCCAGGAAAAGCATCATTAAGTAAAACTTATCAATACACAAATGTCTTGCTTCTTTAACTTCAATAGCCTCCAAATTTGGTTGCTGCTTGTTCAGAAAATGAAAAGTGCCTTTTGGCCTACGTTTCCCTGAACAGATAAAGATCCTAATTGTGGTTTTACATGCTGGTACATAAATCTGTGTTAGATTTCTCATAATATTATATCCGCAAATGAGATCTTGAAGGTATTGTTCTCCCTGTCATCTGATGACAGAACAGAATGCTTCATTGAAAAATAGTAAAGAAGGATGATTGAGTTCAGTTCAACCCAAGTTTGTATATTTTGAGTTTGTATATTTTAGGGGAAATGGATTCAGAAAACAGAGCAGAGTTTTCAAACACACCAAAAAGACCGGCTGAAATATCTAGAAATATCCTGTTGAGACTGAAAACATGTGATATACAACAAAGACAACAACAAAGTTTCAATCTTTATATTTTTATAGTTTCTTGATTGTAGTGGAGAAGCTGAGTTGCCAATGATCTATGGATCCTAAATTGGTCCTTTTTAATACCTGGTATTACCTGCCAAAATATTGAAAATCCTTAAAACAATGAAAAAGAGAGATGTTAAATACCCACTACTCTCCTTACAAAATTAATGAGATTCTGAAAAAACAATCAGAGCATCTAGAATAATTGAATTAGGAGTTAGTAGATTTCACCCAAACCTAGCTTTTATTGTGGCTTTTTTTCCCCCTGGCAAGAAATTTACTAGAATTAATAAGAAGCCTTTATATTTATTAACATATTTATTCCCGATAGCTCAGAGGCTCCACAGAAATTCTTTTATTTCTTACAACATCTCTGTAAGGTTTTTGGCAAGAGAATAAGTATTATTCCTGTTAAACTTGGTGTAGGAAAAAGCAACTGTTTTCAAACGTAATTTACAAAAAGCACCTCTTAGGCTGAAATCTAAATTTCTGTTAAAGGAATTCTCTCTTGGGAGTGTTTTTCTCCCTTTTCCCCTTTAATTTAAAGTATGAAACTGTCATTTCTGTCATTAGTTATTGCAGTTACTTTTTCCTCTTCAGACCAAGGTCAAAAGTCTCCCGCTGTTAAGTCTATCCATGAAAGTGCTTGAACATACACAGTCGCATATCATGCATATTTATGCTGCACAAGTATTAGAGTAAACATAAGAGGGATGAATTATTAAAGGCAAAGTAAGACTGATGAAATGCTGTTAGTTTGGATATTTGACTGATTTGTACATTTTGAGCTTACATGAAGCAGTTGAAGGCAGAGGAAACAAACTCAGTCTTTCTGCTAAGCTAACTCTTTAAGAATGATGTCTTAGAGATTGAGAATGGAAAGATTATATATATAAATCTGCATATATACATATGTATTTAAAACTGTTTTTATATTTACATATTAGCGAAATATTTAAAGAAATGCACAAGAGCTTCTACTCCATATTTATCAGGTTGCCTAGGCCCCAGGGACTATGTCAAGTCGGGGCTCCCATTGGCCCTTCGTTCTCCTGTAGATCTTTAGTTTATTGGACAGTATTTTATTTATCTATCTATTTATTTTCTGATTAATTTTTAAATTATTGCATCACATTGGACAGTTTTTTAAATTTAAGAGTTCATGTTTACTTTCAAGGCCATTTATACTCAACAGAATCCTGTCTAGAACGAAGGCCCATTTCCAGATCTTTGGATGTGATGCGGATGGTAAATTGCCATTGCAGTCCCTAGGTGGCTTCTTAGAGGCAATTCTTTCATGTTAAATAGCCCCTATTGCTTGGTGTTTAAGGGTCATCATACTTTGTAAAACCCGAAGCCAACTCTTTTGGAAGCTAAGATTCTGGTAAAAGAGCCCCAGTAGATTTAAATGGAAAATAGTCCAGTCCTCCTGTTATCTGCTAAACCTCTTCTGCTTTCTTTTGTTAGGACTCCTCTCTGATTGCTTCATCTTGGCTGGACAGACTGCTGAGTGCTTCCGTCTACTGTAACAGTGTTATAATTAGTGCAAAGGGGTGGTAAAGTTGAAAAAACCCATAGAGGGTTTTTCCTCATCCTCTTTGTAAGAGTTCTGTGAACTAAGTGCTGAAATAAAATTGTGGGCTGGGAAGATGTGGAAGTGAGAATGTGTAGATGAGAATGAGTCAGTTAAAAGGTAGAGTCTGGAATTTATCTAGAGATCTGAATTTTATGCCCGAGAAGAAAAGGCAAGAGTCTAATTTCTTGGGCTGCTAGAGTTCTGTTTGTGATGTTACCTCTGGGTTATTTCTCTTTCTGTGATTGACGAGGTTGTAAATTGTCAAAAAGTAAAAAGAAAAAAAAAATCACAAGCTGAAAAATACCACCAAAGTCATGATATGGAAAAGTCTTTACTCTTTAATTTTGCATGAAGGGACTGAGAGTCCCTTTTTTTTATTGTTGATGTTGTTGTCATTTAAAGAGAGCAAAAATTCATTCTATTATGCTCTTCAAGAAAATGTCAACAGCATCCAACTTATTGCTTAATATGATTTGACTCAAAATTATTTTCCATAGTGACAGATTCAAGACATCCAGAGTGGGAGAACTATGTACATACTATAGAATCAAACTAAAATGGAGTCACTTATGTCAGGGACAAAATGTAAATGATCAGTGCAGATGCATAAAGGAAACTTGATTTAATGTTAGAGGAGTTACAGCTCTTTTTAGAAATCAGCAGAGGACACAAGTCAATCCCCAAAGGACAAGTCTGTTCACACCATCTCTGGAATTTCTTGTTCCCCTGACTCATGATGGGGTTCAGGGCAACCTGCCAAAATATGCCACTGTGGCATATTGATTATTTTGAATTAAAGTTACTTAAGAAACAGCCAGTGCAAGAAGGGCACTCTGACCCTCCTTTGTCTTTCTGAAAGCTGAAAATAAATTCCCCAAGTGAAGGGTACTTTCCTTGTACCTAGAGGGTAGAAAACATCCTTATCTTCAGAGGTAGGAAATTCAGGACTGAGAAGGCCGTGTAAACAAACTTTGTTACTTCTTCATTAATTTGCTACCCCAAGCACCAACCCCTTTGTCAATTCTTCGCAAATAATTGTTTCTTTGTTTGAAAATATAAAAGCTGCCTGCTTTGGTGACTTCATTGAGTCTCATATTGCTATGAGCTCCTGTATGTATGAAATTAAATTTCTTTTTCTCCTATTAATGTTTTATGTCAATTTAATTATTAGAAGATAAAAAGGGAAAATTTTTCTTCCCCTAAACTCAGCTATCCTGATCCAAATAAGAAAGAAGACCACTAGGCAACAAATCAGCTGAAAAGGTCAAATAACTTCTGCATTTCCCATAACAATCCCTTAGTCTCTGAGCAACTTGGAATGCATTACTCCCCAACCTCCGTAGCCTTGAGTTTCCTGGCTTGCAGGTTAAAAGCCTTCCAATAAACTTATCTTTCCGCTTTTTTAAATTCAGTGCGCAGAGTTTGGTTTTTGATGGCACCAAATAACCACGTTTCACAAAGTTACATTTAAATAGAAGATTGTCACCTTGTCCAGGTAGTGCTTATCATTTAAAAAAATAATTATTTCTTCCCTATTGCTTATAATAACTACTTTAAAGCTCAAAAGTGAAATCTATTTCCTCACCTTAATTTTCTCTCTTCCATCAGGTTTGCACACACTGTGGGACTTCTGATGACTGCTGGGCTGCTGGCATTGATCTTTTCTTTCCCTGGAGGGTGGGGGTGGAAAAGTAGCTTTGAAATTTTTCCTTTGGGGAAAATATCACACCTTTTACAAGATAACCAGGTTTTCTTTCTTATGACTTGGGTTTTTTTTTGTGTGTCATTAGGGAGTCTTGCGCTGACTTAACATTTGTATATCCATTCATACACTTATACAATGAAATATTTATCTATTCATTCATGAAATGTTTTCATGCCTCTCACGTGCCAGGCATTGTGCAAGATGTTTGAGATTATGCAATAACTAAAGCAGATGCTGAATTTACCTTCATAGACTTTAGGTCTATTTGGTTCCATTAAATTGGGGAGAAAATTATATCCACCATTTATTGTATAGTTGGTTGTTCTCATTTCCATAGAAAATGATAAGAATATTGTCACCAAAGAAGATAGCTGTAATGAGGAGATTACCTTTGGATTCACTAATCTTGACAATAATCTACTAATTACTTTGTTCAGTTCTCCCACTATGTCATGGGTTTTTACAGATATTAGAGCAATTCCGAAAGCTGAAAAACAAAAAGTCATGGTTTATTCAGATTTTCAAAAGTTACATGGAAGACTAGAAATTAATAGAGTATGTTGATTTCTCAGTCAGTTCACATGATTACTGAAGAGAACTTCAATTATTTTATTTTGTATGTTCTCTTAGACCTGGAAAGGACCTTGATGATTTTTAAGCATTGGAGAAATGTTAAGTTTTGTTAGCTTAAATGCACAATTATGCACCCCACTGTCTGACCTCCTCAAACATTTTTGAATTTTGTGCTCCAAGTCAGAACTAGGGTGTTCTGGCCTTGATGGCAGCCTCAGTTTGCCATGTGTGAGATTTGGTAAGCAGGATGTGACTTATGGATGTGGTTTTACTGAATATGGATTTTCTCTGGGACTCTGAACTGTGGACCAAAGGAAGGTCCCACTGACAAGAGAGTGAAGGACAAAAGGAGACCAATAGTTTTTGACCTCTCATGTTAGAGCTCCTCACCCCTGTGCTGCTGCTTTTTCAACTCTGCATCAGAGCAGAAAACTTTAAAGACTCAGTGAAGCAGGAACATTCTGCTTTTTCAGGGAGCAGTGTAGTTTTAATTAAAATTTAGTTTTATTTTGAATGTTTTGCTTTACATTTGAACCAAAAACAAGTAAAGGAGACAGAGAGAAAACTATAGTAGTCAATCATCTCCTTAATGCCAAAAAGATCAATTAATCTACAATGAGAAAAAAATTGCATTACAGATTTACAAAATGTTCATTATCTCTGGACTTTGGATATGAACCATCATCAGCCTAATATCCAAGGCAGAGATCTGACAGTTCCAACCATGAATTCAAGGACCAGTTGATAAATTAAAAATCATTTTAAAATTTAATATTAAAATTGATAATTGCTCTGTGGGAAATAGATTTTTCTGAACTTATACCCTTTTCCTGCAGTGCTGAGCAAATGCAAAGCGATAAATTGTCCATTTGTCACAATGATAGATAGACAAATCCTACTTTTACCCTTGTTCCACAGTACTCATACATTTCAATTAAGGAGAATAAGTGCTCCATTTGTAACATGTATCTATATTGTCTTATATAGTTCATTAGTGCTTAAAGAATTCTCTTTAGGAGTAAAAAACATTCTATAACATATGCCATAAAAGTGTTGGGGTGTATTGCCCATCTCTTCAGGGAACATGACAGGGGGCTAGAGAAGAAGGTTGGTTATCATTAGTTTCTTAGGGATATGGAGTAAAAAGTAGTGTCTGGGAATAATTTCTAACCTTCTAAAGCGAGAAAACAGTTAACTCATGGTAGTCCTACTGAATTCTCCTTTGCTAGTTAATGCTGGTTTATACTTCAAGTTTTGGCATATTAGATTACTCTTTTATTTATTTATTTTTTTATTTATTCCTTTTGCCATGTGACTTTGCAGAGTGTTAAAGAAAAATTATTTATGACACTTGTTAAGGAATGCTAAGACAGCCTTTATTCAGCACAACTATAGTGACTGGTATAGGGACCACTACAAATGGGATTTTGTAGTAGGGGAGAGAGATTAGGCTTGACACTTAATACAAAAAGGAAAAGTGGGAATTTATAGCCAAGGAACATAGTAGGGGTGAGTGGATGGAAAATTACTAGGAGAAAACATCAAGGGAAAAGGTTAAATCAAGCTAACAGAATTTTTGCTGAAGGCAGCCCGGGATGATCAAGCATCACTGGGGGATGGTGGAGGATGAGGGACCCAATTCAATATCAAGGATGATCAGATATTGAGGATGAAAGATTCTGGCTAAGCTGACTAAGTAGGATTCCTGCTAAAATTGGACCATGCAGAGATGAATACCGAAGCCCCCACATCAAGGCCTCATTGAGAAGAGAGTTCAGAGAAGCCTGACTAAAGTTTTGTCAAGGAGAAACTAGAGTTGGTGCGGTATATTTCCTGTTCCATTGATGTTAGTTAGGCTTGGTCATATGACCTGCTTTAACTTGGAATATTAAGGGATATGACACTAGCAAAGGCTTTAAGTATGCTTGTGAGGTGGTGCTTGATCACGTGGGCTCCTCTGCTCATCGTGAGGAGTGCAACTCCTAAGTAGTTATTACTTCTTCATTCTGGGTCCCAGAACGAGACACACAGAGCAGAGAAGCGCCTGACCAGAAGCTCATAGCCAACTCTAACAACCCAAAATCTGAAGCAGAATTGCTCTAGACAACTTGCAGACCTGGGAGTGAGAATAAAAGGTTTGTTGTTGAAAGCCACTGGATTTGGGGGTAATTTATTATGCGGCATTAATTGCAGTCATAGTTGCCTAATATATCATTCTTTAAGGAAAACCTTCCATGATCTCAAGACTGTGACTCACAACTAGCATTTATCACTACTGTAATGAATTTATATATTATTCATCATTCTACTTTAGTTTTTGGCATATAGCATGTTCTTAATAAGTGTATGTTGAAGAATAAATGAAAGACTCTTCGGGTCAAGGTTCTCTCTATTTAATTTCATGTCCAATTGCCTTGCCTCATAGATAACATTCTTATTGAAAATATGTGACTTTGTTTCCAGTTGTGTCTGTCCTCAAGTATTTACAATCCTGAACAGGAGATAACACAGATCAATAAGTACTGTGAGCACAAAGTTTGGGAACTGACCCCAGACTGATAATCAGGTCCTTAGGGGTTGGAGAGGTAGTAGAATGTCCCAGTATACTTCCTGGGGAAGAAATGCTTGAGTCTTTTTAGGGATGATGCTAAATATTGAAGCTAATAATAACAGTTATGCATTTGGATTAAATGCTTTACCTGTGTTATCTCACTGGAGACAGGTATTCTGATTATCCTTATTTTACAAATGGAGAAAGTAAAGCTCAGACATCAAGTAATTTGCCTGAGTTCATAGAGTTGGTAAGTGGTAGAGATGAGACTTAGATCCAAGTCTGCTTGATTCAAATATCAATTTGTAAGATCAATGAAAAATGCCATCAGTATAGCCATTGAGTCCTGGGCCCCTGGACCCAAGTTGCTGTCTCTCTAGATCCTTGATTTTTATTTTCCTTGCTTAGTTCATTATCCCCCATCCTCTTCCTTTCCTTTCCCTGAAACAAATCCATTCATAACATTATTCGTGGGTGGGGAGAGAGGTGCTCTTGCTCTGTGCTAGAGAGAGAAGAAAATATGCAGGAAGGGGGCCACTAATTAGCTGGTTCCGGCCCTTCGCTAGGCTAGCATGGTTTCTTTATTTTTAAAGCTTCAAGGCAGGGGCAAGGCTGGGCAAAGAACAATGAGTAAGTCATGAAGGTGATCCTTTTAATGATACATTCACTAATGAAATGGCACTCCATGGGTTCACTTGTTAGTAACTTAGCTCAAACAGCCATGTCCTACTGTCAGCTTGCCATTGACGACCCAGTGTGACCTCAGAATTGTCAGCTCCACCTGAAAAAGAGCAAATGTAGCAGAAAATACAGAAGCGGCAGCATAATTTGGAGTGGAAAGATTAGTAACAACAGGGAAAGCTCTTGCATCTCTCTCTGTAGTTCCACTTTGCTGTGAAATTATGCCAGAAGTGTAACTATTTGAAGAGCAGGCTAACCTTGCAGTATTTGGGTTTGCATCTGATTTGTAAACAATAGGATGACTTGATTGAATGTTTTCAGAGGCTAGATGACAGTGTTAGCACTGGAGGAGTGACTAACACAACTCCATTCTCAACTAATTATATAGTGTGGATTTTATGTTTTCCAGGGCATCGGGGTTTTTAACTTTATGTTCAGAAAATGATTTATGGAGAAAATACTTCTGTGCAGACTTTACTTGACAATTGGGGGATCATGAATGATATATGGATGTAAAAGTTTATGATACTTCCCATTTTTATAACCTCATTTATTCAAATAACTCAATGCTCTTTATGTCAATTATTGAATTAAACCTTTTAATATCCCTCCGTCAAACGGGAACTGTGTATTTACTCTTTATTTTATAGTTAGGCAGACAAGGCCATGATGATTTGAACTGTCTTTCTTGGGAGATGAGCAAGATCTTACACTCATGCTTTGCATCTCTGGTTAAAGCTACTCCCTAAATGGGACACTCTTATATGTAATGTCCCTTTTTTATGCCTTTATACATTCTCTTTAACAATTCATGATTCCTATGCATTTGGTACTTTCTTTGTGAAAAGCTGAACAAACACATAGATTTTTGTTTCTGATCTCTGGTTGTAAAACTAGAGATTTTCTAAGGTGAAATAAATTCCTAGAAATGTTATAGCATGAAATCTAATGGTTTTCATTCTCACTGGTGAATATATCATATTTGTTAGTGAGAAAGTTATAGAAAGGGCAATGTATCTGAATCTTAACCAGCAGCTTGAGTCAGAAAAGCATTCTAGATGTCAGAAGTATGGTTGACACATGTTAGAGTTGATTCCTTTTTCACATTGATCTCAGAGTCCCTCTTTACAACTTTCCAAGTCCCTGTGTCCTCCCACATCACCCCACCCGTTTCTCACTTTGTCTCCCATGACTTCAGAGTAATCAGTTCATTTCTCTCAAACTCTAAAACAGCTCCATTCACCACCAGCTCCCATACCCTTTCTGCCTTTGGCTATCTAGTCACGAAGCCAAGCAGTAATGAAAATGGGTTTCATTAAACAGGAATTCTACTTATTTTCTCAAACCACTATGCTAATAATCTCCCTTCTCAATATAAAGGCTTAAACACATACCAATATAACTAGTTTTTTTTTCAGCTATTTTTTCTAAAGAAGATTATTTCCTAGGGATAAAAATATCCCTCTTCAAAATCCAGGACTTTGTTCTTAGAAATGAAGATCTAAAGTATAGAGAACTCTTTTTTTGCTCCAGGAGCGAATGGGGCTTGAAACTCCCCATCCTTTAGTCATTTAGGTTTGAAAATGACCACAAAAGAGATGTGAAGAGAGCTAAAACATTTCCTCACTACAGCATGAATTTTGCAGGCCCTTATGAATAAATCAAGATGAGTATTAGAATACAGATATAGTTTATGGGAATATGAATATGGATAATAGAAATATAATTTTTTTTCCTAGAACAACTGAAACTTGTACCAGGACATACATAGTACAATACTGAAGGAATAGCAAGTGCATAGAAACTCTGATGGGCATTGTGTCTTTTCTTCTTCTTCTTTCTTTTTTTTTTTTTTGTCTTTCTTAAAGAAAGCTATCCACAACAGTAGAGTGTCACTCTTCTCTCCTGGCAGGCTGCTATTGCAGACCCCTTCTTGATTGGGGTTGAAGTTTTTCAACCTCTGCACCTTCTATCAAATGCCTATAGTTTCTAGTTGAGTATCTAAAGTCCCATTTATCTAGAGGCCTGTTTTGAAATCGTCCTCCTTGGTAGTTATCTTGACATCCTGCATCACAGCCTCAATCTCCCTTGTTTTTCCTTTCCCCTGTCATGAAGTTTGTGATCAGCAGCAAGAAGTCAATTTTGACTTTTCACTCTCTGGGGCTTTTAGAGCTCTTTGCAAATACAGAGAGCACGACCCTGGAAATTTCTTTTCCCCCAGAAAAGGAAAAAGCTCTACTTGTCAATCAGTTATCATGCATACGTTCTCACAAAGGAACACAGAGCAGCCCCTGTCTAAAACCATCAAGGTGGAAGGGGGTGGGGATGAGGGGAAAGAGGGGTTCACGTTACTAAATATCTGTGATCAGCTTTAAAGTCTAGCTTCAGGGTTATTACTTACATTGCCTTTCATACTACTCAAACACAGCACAGATGCACCAAAAGGAGAAAAAAAAATGAAAGAACACCGAATCTTTTGTTCCTGGACAAGTTTGAGGAGCAAAGCATTCTGAGTAATGGCATCTCTGGTTAATTGAATGTTAACCTATTTATGGACAGAGCTTACCTAGAGCAGGGGTCTGGCTAAAGAGCTCAGAAGGATGGATGCCTCCTTTCAGATGTGCACAATTTAAGGATTCACCCCATACTACTTTGTATCTTTCTTCTGATTCTTCCATTTGTGTATTTTATAGCGAATTGTACATATTTCTATATGTCTCTTACCCAGGAGATTATAAGCAATTTTAGAGCAGAAGTGTTCTTATTTCTATCTTTGTGAAACCAGTATAAAAGTTTCACATTATAAAAGTTCATTAATTATTTGCCGAGTCGAATTGATTTTGCCTCTCTAATATGTTTTTACATATATTGCTTTATCAAAGATAAATGCCCACTATGTATGTCAATGCCTTAAGTACAAAAAATCTGAAAAGCATGAATCTAAAGGGAACTTTGATGACTTCTATAAAACTTAAAAAGCAAAACTTTCTTAAACAATGTGTTTATAAAATCATATCAAATATATATATATCATAAAACAATGAAACACCTTGAAAATATTAGATATATGATTTTAAAAGACTGAAAGTGATTTAATAATAAGCTTTTATTCAACATCTCCTAGCCGTACAGTTCTGTATCTGATTCTCTGATGGTACAAAAATTAGGAAGCCAAATATTGAGCCCCTACTTTATTTTACAGACTGTTCTAGGTTCATAGGGCATGTTAGGGAGCAACAAAATATGTCCTTGCTGCTTACCCACACAGAGCTAGAAGGGAGAGCCCAACAAATAATAACGATTAACATAAATGAATTATATAGTGACCAGAAAGAGATAAACACCATAGGTATAAAACAAACAAAGAAACAAAACAGATGAAAGTAAGGAAAGTGGCTGGGTAGCAAGTTATATAGTGTAATCAAGGTAAGCTTCACTGAGAAGGTATATTTGAGCTAAGACTCACAAGAAGTGAGAGAATTAGCCAAGCAGATACCCAGGGAAGGACAGGAGGCAGGCCAGTGCAGCTGAAGCAGAACAATCTAGGAGGAGAACAGTAAGAGGTGAAATAGGGAGAGTTTCTCAGGGACAGATGGCATAGGGTCTTCTAGGCCACTGCAAAGAAAAACTGAGTAAAACGGAGATCCATGACACCATTTTTAGCAGAGAAGTGATATGATCTGATACACCGTTTAGAAGGCTCACTCTAGCTGCTGTGCTGAGGAAAGATGTATGGGTATCGAAGCAGGGAGACCAGTTCAGAGGCTTCTGTACAATATAAGTGAGGTCTGATGATGCCTGATTAGTTGTCTGACTCCCCCATTAGACTGAAAGCTCCTTAGAGAAGGTCTGTCTTGTCTGAGATATCCTTTTAAACATACATTTTGCCACCAAGTAAGTGCTTATATGTATTTTGAATAAATAGATACATAACTTTACCATATCACAGAAAATCACCAATGTCTCCTCAAAAAATTAAGATACAGGTGTATAGTCACATAGAACAGGGTCAAATCATTTGTAACTGGTAAGGTTTGTAGTGAAGGAAATATGTCAATAAGACTATGAGGACTGGTGATGATGCTAATAGTAGTAGTCAAAATAATACCAGCTACTGTTTGTTGAGGATCTATTGCATTCCAGACTGTGTGCTAAATGCTTTACATGACTCATCAATTACAAAGACCAGAGAAGGAAATCTTCAGCATAAGACATAAAGAAGCAAAGTTCAGGGTTGAATAAGAGGCGGTTAGTTCTTTCGCTTTGTAGAAAATTTGATGAAGAATATTTAATGGGAAATAAATTTGGAAAGGTAGGTTGAAGCTAGATTGTGGGAGACCTTAAATTCATACAGCATTTAAATGTTTTGGATATTATTCAGGTTTTTGAAGTTTGTTTATTCATCAGGGAAGTGATATGTTTAAAGCTGGGTTTGGGGGAAAATTAATATAACTCTTAGATTACTTTCAGGTCATTTAGCTAGAGAATAAAAATAGATGAGCAGTTGTTTTTAAGGTTAAAATTATAGTTTTATCATTTAGAAGTATTGATGTGGAAAATAGAAGAATGACACACCCTAATATTTGTATGAACCTGTGCAGTTTATAAAACCTTCGCATATGTATTATCCCACTTGATCATCACAGCAACCCTGCTAGATGGCATTGTTATCTATCACATTTTACAAATTGAGATGACTCATGTAAAAGCATAGTCGGGCCTGTAGTAGATACTCATGAAATGCTAGCTGAAGTGGAAAAATAAGAAGGTATAGGCTTAGAAAGCCTAAGCATATTGCCCAAGATTATATAGATGAAAATTCATGACAGAGCCAAAACTTAAAGCCAGTTCATCTGAGTATGAGTCTGATTTTCTTTACTCATACCCTAACTACTTCTCTGTCACTCACTAGAAAGCCTCAGAAGATATCTGAAAATGACAGGTAAAGAAAGCAAGCAGAATACCTAGGTAGCTAACTTAATGCAAATTCCCAGTTTGAAAGATATTATTTAGTATTTAATATAAAATTTTATTCTTTAAGGGTTTCTGACATATACATGTATATTTATATTGTATATATGCTTTTATATGTTACTACATATTTGCATGTATGTATAAGTGCATGCAAGTGTGTGTGTGTGTGTGTGTGTGTGTGTGTGTGTGTGTGTGTGTGTGTGTGTGTATATATAATGTTATGTTAGTTTGCTGGGGCTGCTGTAACAAAATACCACAGGCTGGGTGGCTTAAACATCAGAGATTTATTTTCTTTCAGTTCTGGAGGCCAGAAGTCAAAGACCAAGACCAAGCAGGTTCAGTTTCTACTGAAGCCTCTCCCTGGCTTGTTGATGGCGGCCTTCTCTCTAGGTCCTCACATGGTCCCTCTACGTGCATGCAAATTTCTAGTGTTTTTTGTGTGTCTAAATTTCTTCTTCTTGTAAGGAAACCAATCAGATTAGATTAAGTCCCACCCCTAATGGCCTTTTCTTAACTTAATCACCACTTGAAAGTTTCTATTACTAAATATAGTCCTCTTCTATGGTACTGGAGGTTAGAGCTTTAACATACAAATTTTGAAGGAAACACAATTACGCCCACAATGTCTGCATCTGTATCTGTATCTGTATCTGTATCTCTCTCTCCTCCCATCTGTATCTATCTATTTATCTATCTATCTATCTATCTATCTATCTATCTATCACCTATCATCTATCTATATCATCTATTCATCTCCCTCCATCATCTCTATCTTCTGGAATATGTTCTATGTGGCCTCCTAAAACTTTCCAAGGAGATTAAGCTCCAGTTGCCCACAAGGGTAACCGGCATATTATATCCTTTACTGGCTTCTTTCTCTCTCTGTCTCTGTCTCTGTCTCTGTCTCTGCCTCTATCTCTGTCTCTAGCTCTCTCTCTATCTCTATTTATATATATAATTTATTTACTCACTATGGGCCTTTAAGAAATATGTGGTATATCCAATCTCTTCCTTCAAATTTCTATAATGTCGTATTGTCCATTAAACATTTCCTGAGAAAAGCTAAAGCCCTGGCACAATGACATAAGGCATGGGTACAGTGTAGTACATTAATGGATATGGCATGGGGTTTGGATCCTTATAACCTTGGTTTTAATCCTGAATCCATTGTCATTTTCATCTGTGTAGCCGTGGACTAGTCACTTAACTTCAATTTCTTCATCTATAAATTACAGATGCAGAGGCCTTCTTGGCAGGTTTGGATAAAGATTAACAATAAACCATGTGAATATGTCTAGCACAGAATTTGCCTCTTTTTAGGAGCTCAGTAAATGTTAGTTCTCTTTTCCATCACTGCCCAGAGGGAGCTCATGGGGACTGGGTTCCCTCAGATAGAGGTAGACATGCACACAGATAATTTTACTAGAACTTGCTATGTGTTACAAAGGCTCTGTATAACAAAAGACTGTGTTTGCTTGAGTCTTTTTGGTATTCACTTTACCAGGATATTTTTGTAATAAATACAACAGGCACTTAGTTCACAATTCTATAGAAAGATTATTAGCTAAGCTAAAATAAAAAATTAAAATAAAAAAATGATATGTTATGTACAAACTATCAGGGTGAAAAAAAATTGAGTAATTATAAGTCCAGGCATTTCATTCCACTGCAGTAGTCAATCTCTAAATGTCCTTCAATAATCCCCACCTTCTGGTATTCAGGCTCCTGTTTAATCTGTGCTCCCCTTCAATGTGTGCCCCCTTCCAATGAACAGCAAATGGCAAAAGTGGTGGGATGGCACTTCTGAGACTGAGTTACAAAAAGACTGTGGCTTTTGTCTTGACCACTCTCTGGGGCATCCCTTCTTCCACCCCCATTCTCCTCTCTCTCTCTCTCTCTCTGTTTCTCTGTATCTTTCTTTCACTGCCGTGCCAAGTTTGGAGAAAAACCAGGTAGACTATAGAGAGGCCCACGTGACAAGAATCCACATGAGTGAGCTAATGTGGAAGCTGGTCTTCTAAATGCTGCCAATAGCCAAGTGAGCAGGCTTGGAAGCAGATTCTCCAGTGCCAGTCGAGTCTTGGTATGATTGCCGCCCCTGCCAACAATTATGACCGTGCCTTGAGCCAGAGGCACTCAGTTAAGCTGAACCTAGATCCCTGACCCACAAAAACTCTTATACATTTGTTATTTTAAGCTGCTAAATTATGGGATAATTTGTCACACAGCAATAAATAAGAACATGCTCAATTTGGAACAAATGTGTGTTTTTCTAAGCACAGGAATATTTGCACTTTATTCAACTTTAGTAGTTCAACAATATAATGGAAATCTATGTTTTATTTCTATACTAGGGTCTTTGCACTCTTGTATGATATATACCATTTGTAAAAATAGAAGAGGCAATCTAATCAGAGGATGACTTTATTTTGACTTTTTTTTTTTTTTTTACTTAGTAGAATCATTGGGTGAAATATTGTTAGACTTAATAAAATAAAAAAATAAGCAAAGGTATTTTATTTTTACCTACGAGTGAAAAAAAAATCAGGCATAGCATAGCATTGCTAAAAAAACTCTTTGAGTACCATAGTAATAAATCACAACACAGTTTAGGATCCAAGCTCACAAATGACATCTGTGCACAGAATGTGGCTGCTCAGAAGGGTGTTTGAAGAAAGTAAAATAATGGGATCTCAAGAAAAGAATGATCTGCATAACTGAAAGGAAACATTTAATTTTTACTGTATTAGATAAAACTGCAGATAGATTCATCATTCACTTTTTTAAAGATAGGGTACAAGATATATTATAGCATTAATAAGTTGAATTTATAGGCTACTTTTATGTCTGTTCTTCATAGGGCTGTTCTATGTTGTTTTATAGTTGTGAAATAGATCAGATTAAATTTTTTTGCCCCATTTGACAAGAAAAACAGAGATTTAACTCTATGACCTTGGGGATGCAGATTGACTAAACTATTTCATTGTAATAATTTAAAAATTTTATTTCATACTTTATGAAACACGTATCTATCCATCATCTATTATATATCTATCTGTGAAACTGTCTATCCATCCACCTATCATCCAACCATCCACTCATCTAACCATCCATCCATCCATCCATCCATCCATCCATCCATCCATCCATCCATCTATCTTTTGTTCTTATCTAAAAGTCAGCTATCTGACAATCTCAACCCACTGGGAGATAGTCATGACTCAGAAATTAAGGCAAAAGATTCTCAGTATTGGCTAAAATAACTGGCAAAGACATGTGCACAAATATCTAGGCTCCAAAATGGGAATATTTAACTTTTAAAGGGGATCTCAGATTTTCTATATAGAATCTATGGACACTTATTTTAAACACAATGCTAACGAGTTTGATTTTGTTCATTTTTGTTTCCAAGACCAGAGCAGATTAATGGAAAAGAAATTGAGAAATGATAGTGAGAGGCTGCCACACTGACAGAATTATACAACAGCAAGGAGGGATAAAGAAGAAATTAAAAAGCAATCATGGAACCAGAGAAAACAGGTTTGGGACATTCTTAAAGTGGTGACAAACATTATGACCTGTTTCAAAGTGCTCCACAATAATTAATGCTCATAATTATCACCCCCATATCATTAAATTGTCAAAATAAGATTAGCAAATTTAAGGAGACAAACTAATTGTAGCTGGCATATTTTGAGTATTTATTTTGTAGCAGAACCATGCTGGGTGCTTTACATACTTTATCTCTAATCCTAAGGTTTTTGAGAGAGAAAAATGAGACTTCCAGAGTTTAAGCCAGTTCCTTAAGGTCGTACAGATGCTAATAAGTATATGAGCCAAGATCCAAATTCAGATTTCTCTGAATGAAAACCCTCCACTCTGTCCACTTTTCCATGCTACCTGAAAGACACCCATTGGAACTGCTTTTGGCAGAAAAAAAAAAAAAGTGTTTTAGTGCATAAGGGTATAGTTTGCTAATCTGGAAACCTAATTAATCATGTTCTACCTGTCATTCTTCCATAGTATCAGGTAAGTGAAGGTTAATCTATGTGTTCTTTGGCGGAGAAAGAAGTATATTTTCTGCTTGACATAAATACATGCACACAAGATTTTTTTAAAAAATTAAAATTATACAGCGACAGAACAGACTGCTTTGTTAGGTAGTGAGGATCCCGTCTCTGAGAATATTGTAGCTATTGTACTTAATATTTCCCAGGGGTGCTGGAGACCTTATTTCTATTGAGAAAAGGAAATGGAACACTAAGAACCTATCTCATTTCTAAGAATCTGTGTCTCAAAAATACTATTCATTTTAACATGCAGTGTTTCTAACAACTCATAAGTGGAGAAGAAAAATTTGCTACTGGACAAATTATCATTCTTTAGAGCACAAAAATAGTGAGTTCAACCCTCTTGGCAGTTGCATTTAACTAAGCAATTTTTTGTGTCTTTAATTTTTTGGTGTCAAATGGATCACTGCATGTTCAATGCTTAATTACTGAATCTTCATCATTCCCAAATACTTCGTGCTTAATATTTATTAAAACTCTTTTTTTTTCAGTGAGACAAACCTCATCTACCATCTGAAATCTAATTTTCATGACATTTCGTAGATAGTAGTTATGAACTAATAATATACAGTGCTGTTTGAAGTCATCATTCCTTATGTTATACTATGAAATTAATTTTTCCTTTTGATTTTTAATACGTTTCTCTTGTTCTATTCAAAGAACGGTAGGGTGCCCTCCTAGTGATCATTTTGACCAGTCATTTTAAATTGCTATTCAAAATGAACTGAGCAGTGTTTCACATGAACATTTCTATTACATTTCTCATGATGTTACTTATGATTAAAAAAAGAACTACACTAGTAAAAAAAAAAAAAAGCCAAAGGAATATATAATCAAACATTTTATACTTTACTCAAAACGGATGAAATCAACCTAAATCAGCTTATGTGAGTAAAGATAAATACTTGTAAGAAGAGTTTCATTGCTCAATATATTTGGCCATTCATCCCAGGGCCGGCTTATTTATTAGGCTCAGTAGGCACAATGTGTGGGATTCATAATACCTTTAGGTGAACACAGAAATGTTTTATTTTAAAATCAGAAAAAAAGATGAAATTTTAGGTCATAGAAAATGTTTTAACATATAATATTAAATAACCATCTTTATAATCATTCAATGATAAAATATAACTTAAAAAACTTTTTAAACGGAGAAAGTGGCCCACAAAAGCAAAAGTGCTCAGGGTTCATGCAGATACATTGTGGTGCAAATTCACTCATTCTAACAGGATTTACTGAGCTCCCTACTATTTATCAGGGTCTGTGCTAGAGCTGGTCTATCTATGGGGTGGGAGTCAAGAGGAGTAAAGGGGTAGATTGGATAAAATGGAGAGAACCCAGGTTTTGTCCTCAAGAAACCCACGAACTCCAAATGAGTGGAAAAAGTATGTGAATCGATCATTACAGTGAAATGTGGTACGTGATTTTATATGTTTAGACAAGGTACAAGGGAAGCACTGAGGAGGCAGTGTCCAGCTCAGCCTGGTGGCAGGAGTGGAGGAAGAATTCATACAGCATATGATAGTTACACTGAGTCTTGAGAGATGAGATGGATTAGTAAGGGGCTAATGAGGGGGACTATGTTCTTGGCAAGTGGATGGCATGTGAAAAGGCCTTAGGGGTGTCATAGGCCTTGTTATTTTCCAGAATCTACAGATAGTTCATTATGGCTTTGCAGAGTATATGTGGATATGCTGTGGGTTATTAAAAAAATAGATAGGGTCCAGATCAGGACAAAGGCCTGGGTGCAATCGCTGTTATGCCAATGAAACTGCCTTTTATTCTATAGAATAAAGGCTACATTTCTTAGCCTTGGGGTTTTAAAACACCTTTACCATCTGCCTCCCACTTATGGCACTAACTCCGAAGGTGCCCTACCAATATGCTCCGTTGCCAACCATATACGTGAATTTATTTTTCTATTTCTGTCCTTGTGCACGTGTTTTCCCTTTATCTGAATTGCACTGCTTTTCTCTCAAAACAGCCATCTCAACATAAACTTCCTCCAGGAAGCCACCTTAGCCCCAGGCAGCACACTCACAAATTCAAAGTAGTTCAAAGCTGAGAAGAACCTTTGGGATTATCTAGTCATTAACCTCCATTTCATTGATAAAACTGAGGCCCAGAAAGATCAAGTAACTTGTGCCTATTTACAAAGTCAGTAAGAAAAGGATCAAAATGAAACCAAATCTGTCTGACTTTTGGTGAGAACAGTTCTGAAGCAATTGTCTTCATAATTCATATACTGTCTTGACATAACCGATGTCATCTTCGGCTATTTAAATTTCACTGTTCGGTTTGTTTATACCATGATATATTTTCCCAACCAAATGTTAGCACCTTGTGGGCTGGAGCTACCTCTTACAGTGTTTTCCTACAGGATCTAAGGCTGTGATTCGACATTTCAGGAAGCCCTTAAAGAGTTAATAATCTTTTACCTTCCTCATAGTCTTGAAATCCTTTGCCTACATTATAGAAATTATTAAATCTATGGCAAGATGGAAAACAGCACCTGTCTTAGTTTGGGTTTCTGAGAAGCGGAGACATAGATCCTGTGTTCTTGATTTATTGAGTGCTCTCTCGAAAAAAATATCTGGGAGACAGTGAGGATAAGGGAAGGGGAAAGAGCAAGTCTGGCCTTGGCTGCCTGATCTACTGGGGTTTTTGGAGCATAAATCACTCCACAGAATTGTCCTGCCTTTAGCAAGGAGACCAGCCTTTCCAACCTTGCTCAAAGCAAGTCATTGTCTGTGGGCTGTCCCATGATGGAAGAGGGGATGGGGAGACTGTAATCTCCTTGTCTGCTGAGGAGAATTCTCTAGAAAGGGAAGCAGCTCTGAATCATTGGTGACAATAAGCACAACAGCTTGAAATGGATGTACTTACCAACTCAGTAAAGGAAATCTGGGCAGAGCACCAACAGCATCTATGTACTTTCATCTGGTGAACAAAAAAGTCCCCCCAAATAAACAAATAGAATAACTCAAGAAAATAAAGCAAAGCAGAACAAAACAAAACAAAAACAGATAATAGAACCAAAGAATTGATCTTCATCTAAATTCTGGCCTCTTCTGTTAGGTCATAAATTTTCTCAAGTTATTCTCACAGAGCCTTACCTAACTTAATGTCCATGTTGACCCTTTTTCTAATAAAAACAGATTTAATGTACAAACAAATTATTTAGTTCTTCAAATACTTGCTATCTCAGAGGAATGCAGTCACCGCTGAGAAAAAAATAATGCTTTAGATTTCAGATATGAGATCATTTTCAAGGTTTTGAAGAACAAATACTGCAGTTTCCTATATTACCTCCAAATAACCACAATGACTCAGGAAAGCACCAAAATTAATCCTTTCTCCACTCACCTCCCAAAAGTACCAAATAGTTTGCTCTATAGATAGTATATTTGAAAAAAGAAAGAAAGAAAGAAAGAAAGAAAGAAAGAAAGAAAGAAAGAAAGAAAGAAAGAAAGAAAGAAAGAAAGAAAGAAAG
>NW_006441955.1:28792547-28897407 GCF_000325575.1 Pteropus alecto | reverse complement strand
GAGGGAGGGAAGGAAGGAAGGAAGGAAGGAAGGAAGGAAGGAAGGAAGGAAGGAAGGAAGGAAGGAAGGAATTAAAAAAAAGAAAGATAAACTAAGGCCCATATAAATAGAGATTTTTCTTAAAGATCTCATTTGGCACAGAAGTGTTTGTTTGTGCAGAGGCACAGCTCCGGATATTAAAACAACCCACCTAGTAGTGTGGGGGTCTGGCTGTGTGTGACACCCTCCCTTTAGACCTCAAAAAGTGATTTTGCTAGTTCTAATCTTAGTTGCAGCCCAGCAGTTAGGATTCCACTAGATCTCTGCTAATTCAAATGCTCTCATTTCCATCATTTTCACAAAACTGAGTCCACATTTTACTCAAGCTTTGGACACCTCAGTTTACTCCAATAAACTGCATTGCCTCCCACAGAGAACATGGCTCTGCATCTGAATTTTGGTTTAGTAACCAAAGGAGGCTTTGTGCTTCCAAAAGCTTCACCCAGTGATGCCAGACAGCAAGGAGGACACCTAGATCCATGATATGGTTTCTTTTTCTACGGTCATTTTTACCTGCTGCTCCTGAGTTTATTTTTTATCGTCTTTATTTTGTATACCTCTCCCTGTGTAAGATTTAGAATAATTCAGCATTCCATCAGAAAGATAGAGCAGGAGGTCCTTGCAGATGGACTTGAGTACCAAGCAGCTTAGCTGGGATCCTAGCCCCTGTGCTATTTCCTTTATTAACTCCCAGACCAGATGCCAGGCCATCCCTGTGGCTTCGTTCATAATGTTATGAATATAAATTTGGAGAAAATAATTAGTGATAATAATTTCTAAGAAGGCTGGGGTCAAAACTTTCATATTGTCTATTTTTCTTTTGAATTAATACCTAATTACATTATATTTAAAATATGACAAGTTCAATGCATTTGGCAGAGAAAGAAAAATAAATTAACAAACTAGCACTCAAAAATGTTTCTCTGAGAAAACATTTTATCATACAACCTCTGTAATTACAATTCTTTAATCCTCAGATTGTGTTGGAACTTATGAGAAGTTAAAAAAAGCAGTCAAAATGCATCCTAGTCCCCTAAATCTTCTTTAGCTTTCACTTCACTTTGCACTTTTTTTAATATTCAAAAATAATTCAAGAAATATTTAAAGTAGGTGGATTTTCTCTTAGCCTATTACCCATTACTAAATATATGAATTTTAGCTAGAAGGTCATGGAGGAGAGGAAAGTCTTAGGTGACTTCAAATTTTCTAGTATGAGAGGCTGGGAGAATAAGGGCGATATAAATGGGAGCTTGGGAAAGTGAACTATTTTTGGTGAGAAGACAATATTGATTTTGTTTATGGTATATAGGAAGTGAGATGCCATTTGGAACTGTGAGGAGGTGATGAGAAATATGACACAATGAAAAATTTGGAAGTCATTACCATCTTTCGTACTTACGGATCTCTGCTAAATGTCACATGTTTATTTGTCCCGATTCACCTGTATTTAAGAGAAAGAATGTGCTAGGCATCATCATAGGGATTACTCAAGAGGCATCAAGCAAAAGCAGGCCTGTCTGTGGACCATCACACGACAACTTCCTCAGTACATCTGTGAGGACAAGGGGACAGCAGCCTAGTAACTCCTGCAAGCCCCACTCTATATGCTAATGCTCTTAATGGGTTTGTCCTGATGAGAATTCAAGAGTTAGAAACTGGCCAATTTTCATTTCCATTCAGCTGATAAGGGGTGGTCACTGAGATACTTTAAGCCCCAGGAGATTATGAGTTTTGGCTTTGCTGCTTACATTACTAAAGGAAGCCACGATTTCTGATAATTTCTTCTCCCACAGGGTAGAGAAAGGGAATGGAGAAACTGCTAGTCTGGTCTTAATTCTGAATCTCAAGAGACTGGTTGATGAAGTGGAAGTGATTGAAACCAGGGAAGATAAGTGTCCATGCCAGGTCATCTTAAAGCGATAACCAAGTGTGAGGAGGTTGGGCCTGGTCAGATGTATTTCCTGGACTTCAGGAAGACTGGCAATTTAAAAGGAGAGGAAAACAGGTGTGATTCCATAGCAAAATACTGAAAAGAAAAACAGTTTAAGAGACCCGAAAAACATTCAAGAATAGAGATTCTAACCATGTAGTTTCTCCCTCCACTCCAGCTTTAGTGAGGCATAGTTGACAAATAAAATTGTAATTTAAAGTGTATAATATGACGATTTTACACACATGTATACACACACACACATTATGAAAGGATTTCCTCTGTTGAGTTAATCAACACATTTATTACCTCACATATTTACCTTTTTTTCCCCCAAGAACATTTAAGTTCTACTCTCTAAGCAAATTTCAGTTACACAATACAGTGTTATCAAATATAGACACTATGTTGTACATTAGGCCCTCAAACATTATTCATGTTAATATGGTGAAAGTTTGTACCCTTTTACCAACCTTTCTCCGTTTCTCCCATCCCTAGACACTGGCAACTACTTTTCTACTCTCTGTTTCTATGAGTTCAACTTTTTTTTTTTAGATTCCATGTGTAAGTGATACCATGCGGTATTTGCCTTTCTCTGTCTAGCTTGTTTCACAGAACACAATGCCCTCCAGTTTCATCCATGCTGTTGCAAATGACAGAATTTCCTTCTTTGTGAGACTTTGCTGAATTCCTTGGGTAGCGCCCATTCACATTTTGATCTGTCATAATGCTTAACTGAAAAACTGACTATGCTCCAACTTCTAGGAGATCAGCCGATTGAGTGCCTCACAGAACAGCTCTCTCTGTGGAGTGTCCTTGTCTGAAGAGAACTGTCTCACTCAAGGCGACCCTCCTCTTGCTTTGCATCAGATGACTGGTCCATGTGGTGGGGCAAGGGAGATGTAAAAACCTAGCCCCTCACCCTAACTCAGGAAAATTCTGAAAGGAATATTTGGGGCCAGAGTTCCTCATATAGTTGGCTGAGGCCTATATACCTAATATAGTTGGTTGACTTCCCAGATTTTCCCTCTGCCCAATTCTGTTTCTTTCTCTTCTACCATAGATGATATTCCAACATCATTCTCCAATAAATTTTTTGTTCACTAGTCTATGTCTCAGAGTCAGCTTCCCAGAGAAACTAACAGGCAATAGAGTTCGAGGGGGCCGAATAAATAGCATCCTATCTTGCATGAATTCTGAGCATTTCCAAAAATGAGACAAAAGAATACTAGATATTGGAAACCAAAATATAAGTTATCCATATAACCATAGGCTCTGCTGCTTCATCCTGTATGATAGATTTAGACTAATTTATTCCCCTAACAGCACTAGGCTGGGCAAGACTGACAAGACACCACAGAGACAAAGCCTGCTCTTGTGAAAGTACAGCAAGGAGGGGCAGAGAAGGGGGAGGGCAGGGCTCCACATGACCGAATTTTGTACCTTACGCTTTGCTTGCAAGTAACTCTGATGGGGAGGAGTGAGATGTGCAGAGAGTGGAGAAGAATGAAGCATGCAGAGAGAGGCCAGAATGGTTACCCTAGTGGTGTTCCATCCCTGTGAGAGGAATACCAGGAATGGGCAGCAGCTCCTCACTCCTCTCTGCCCACAGCATGACCAGAGAGCCCCGCTTCCGGTTTCAGGTCCAGGAGAGGCAAGAGTTCTGGCATGGCTGGGAGGCCTTCACCACAGAGTAGCTGATGTGCTTTTGACATTTGCCTCTGTTGTAGGTATATTCCAAAGAAAAGTTGGAATTACCTACTGTACTCTTTGGAATGGAAAGCACAAAAACAAAGAGAATTTTCAGGCCTAAGTCCAAGATTCCAGGATAAATGCCTTTGTTGCTCATTCTGAGTTGGACTGTTCTTGTGTCCATTTTGATAAGAACTATTTTCAATGGAGAAGAACTGACATAGATACTCACATATTCACACATGTAAAGAAAAATGCTTATTTTAGGTATATATCAATATACAGTGGAAATACATATGGGAGGAGAAAAAGAAAAGCTGACCTTTATTATTTCTCCTAGATCTAGATTTAATATAAAAACAATAATATTAAAGAAAATTTTAAGAGTAAACAATTGTATTTTGCCAAATTTTTTTCACTGCAACGCATTTTGCATTTCCATCATGTTTTGTCCACAAATGTTAGTGTTTTTTCATATATACAAACTGGATCACTTTTCTGTATTGCTACCTGGTATTTTAATGATCACTTCTAGTGCTATATTAATGTTCCATCTCGTTAATTTACTATAGTTTATTTAACTATGCATTTACTGCTGCATATTTAGAATGTTTCTAAATTTTACAATGACAGATACATCTGCTTTTAAAATTAAGACATAAATATAATGCAACAAGTAGTTTAGAAAACTACTTTCATTATTTTTACAAAGATACAAGCCATAAATACATCTGAACTCTCAGAATAATAGAGTTTTGAGCTATACTTTGGAAGATGGGAGCGGCCTGGTATGACCTGCTATCATCAAACTTATATTTGTATATTTGTGATTGTTAATGAGATGTTAGCCCTTTCATGGCAGTGACCTTATTGTGCAATTACATCTTGAAGGATTGGTGGAGTCAGTCACCTAGGCATTCAAGAAATGTTAGTGTAGCAACATAGTTTAATAAAAAGTAAATGTAGAGAATGAAGAATAATGACAGACAACTGTAGATAGTCCTGGAGGCACATTTCCTTGTTCCTTTAGGTAGCTCAACAGAGAGCTGGCTTGGTTTGTTGAAAAAGCCTTTGATTGATGTCAGTGGTCTTTCTGGGAAAAGCTTTTCCTAGGGACCTTGGAATAGACACTGACCTTTGGTGCATATACTCTTTGGCAATGTTTCTGAGACTGGAGATTTTTTTCCTGTCTTTCTTAGCTATTTTACGTAGAGAAACTAGGTGTTCTCTAGCTTCTCTGAAGATAACCTGTAAATGTGTGCCACAATGTGGGGAAAGACATGTTCTCTTTTGCTGTGCTCCTGGGAGCAAGTTCAACCTGCTGATTGAAGCCAGTCATTCTTTGCTGAAATTATGACCATAGTACTTGCACAATACCTATACCAAGCCTATGTTATAAAATAATGAAATTCAGAGGGCAGTGTGCACTCTGCTTTTTATCTTTTTTTAAGCCATTCCCAAACATATCCCATGGTATATCTGTACTATGTAGCATTAGGAATCCCTTACATAGCAAGGAGGGAGAAATAAAGTTGTAGAAGAGAAATAGTTAAGCTTTAGAGATAGCTTCAGACAAGAGTCAGATCCAGAGATAAAAAAGAGAAAGTAACCAACACACAAAAGACAGGAGAAAGATAATCATAAACAAATATTAAATTAGTAGAGTTCAAGTTAAACTAACAACAGCAATACTTTGAGTGTGTTGTTCATGCAAAGGTGGACAAATAGACCAATGGAACTGAGTAAAGAATCCAGAAACATACCCCAACTTATACAGCCACAAATCTACAACAAAGCACCACTACGATTCAGTAGAGAAAGGATGGTTTTTTTCAGTAAAGATATAAAGGGATATCCACATAGAAAAGTACACACACACACACACACACACACACACACACACTCACACACACACACTCACACACACACACAGAGCGAGAGCGAGAGAGAGCGACGGATAGACCTAAATGTAAAAGATAAAGCAATAAAATTTCTAGAATAAAACACAGGAGAATCTCACAACCTTGAGATAGGCAATGATTTCTTAAAGAAGACACAAAATTCACTCACTGTTCACTGTCAAAATGAAAGATTGATAAATTAAACTTCAATAAAATTTAAAACTTTAATTAAAAACACCATTAAGAGAGGAAAATGCAAGCTATAAAGAGAAGAAATTCGCAATACATATATTCAACTAGAAATTTGGACCCATCATATGTTATAAATTTCTACAAGTTCAATTTAAAAAAAGGTACAAACAACCTAATGAAGGGCTGAGCAAAAAACTCAAATAGGCACTTCAGAAATGAGAATATCATAAAGGCCATCAGAGCTATAAAAAGTTGAGCAATATCATCTGCAAAGTGCAGATCAAAACCACAATGAGATGCCATTGCATGCCATAATTGCTAGTTAAACAAACTGACAATATCAAGCATTGACAAGGAAATTGTGCAACTGAAACATTCATATTTTTAATGAGAGAGTAAATTGATATAATCAATTTACAGTTTAGGACAATTGTTTGGCAATATATATTGAGGTTAAATATACACCTATCTTATGATTCAACAATTCTATTTCTAGTTAAATGCCCAAAGACTATACTGTACTATGTAGTACATGTACTATAATGTAACATGCTATTCATAGCAGCTCTATAAATGACCATACTCATCATCACAACAGGAAACAACCCAAAAGTCCATCAACAATTGAATGGATAAATTATAGTGTATTAATAGAATACTACATAGCAATACAAATATGCACTATTGATACCTGTGACAATATGAATAAATAACACAGTCTTAATGTTGAGTGACAAAAGCCAGATATTCTGGGAGTGAAATATTGACTGTGTCGGGATATGAAAGCAGCTTTGATGATGCTGTAATGTTCTATATTCATGATGATCACATGATGCATAAGTAAAAATTTATTGACCTACTAAAATTTTTATATTTACCGTATAATATATTATACTCAACAACAATAACATAAGTTGTAGGATTTTTTTAAATCTCATATTACAATGTTCAGTAATATACAATACCAAAGATTGAAATTGCCTACCTTATCCTAAGCCCCATTTCAAGATATCACTCCATTGTGTAGCAGTTACTGGGGTGCTCAGGTACAGTAGTAAATGATTAAAGAAAGCCAGCTTGTGGCTCGGGCAAACACTTGATTGTATTTGTAGTGAAATAATATTCCAAACCAGATCAATCAAATTGGCCATATTCCCAGTAAATCCAGAGTATGGGGTGTTACTGGGTACGTAATTTTTCTTAATGTCTGATTTTTACTTAACCATTCTGAGCATCTTCTTCCTCCATCGTTAGAACTGTGGAGTCAGCTCACCTCTGCCAGATTACTGCTACGTCCTACTCTAGCCCCAAGTTTACCAATTCAACCAATAGCGCTATTGATGAATTATACAATAGATTTCACATACTGCTTTTCTTCTATCCTCTATCTATAGTACTAACATTGTGTTCTCTTCTTTTAACATTGTTTAACCATCTGTTAACCCAGTCTTCTGCCCAAGGGAGTTAGTGAGGAGGAATGATTTGAAGGTTCTGCTCAACTGCTTTACAGTTGGGGATAGTCCATTAATTGTTGATTTTGTTTGTGTTCAGCATTCTGCTTCTATCTGTGGTTTTAATTGATGTGAGCATGCCCAGAGGCTTGTACTGGACCCAGCTGTATAAATCAAATAAATAAATAAATAAACAAACAAATAAATAAATGAAGTAAATCTTTCCTGTAATAAATAGATAACAGCTTTCTCAATTTTTTTTTTCTCCAGCAGTGCTTGTAAATGTATCCCAAGGCTTATATATGAGGGAAGTATCCAAAGTTTAAAAAAATAAATAAAAGGCTTCCATGTCTAAAGATGCAATCACATGACTGTCTATACCCTTTCATCGCAGTGCAGAAGCTATGGGGAGATTTGGTGCTTTTCCAGTCACCTCATTCTACCCATTCTTTTATTTCTGATCAGGATGGGGCTGCTATTGCCACTGACAGTTTCTTTCAAAGGTAGAGTAAACAAAAAACAAAATGAATAAGCAAAAAGCGAAGAGAAACAAACATCTCTGTGAAGTACTACCATCCATAGGGCAATGGAGAATTCTTAAGAACCGATTTTCTTAACAGAGAAATAATTGAGATCTGCTACAGTTCAAATGCAGGCTACTGAGTAGGCACAGAGTCTGCTCGGGCAGAAGGCAATGTGAGCAAATATAATGATGCTCACCTCTGAACAGGGGCTTCACAAATGCTTTTGAGCTTCTGCCCTTTTGTGTGAACAACATGTCCAGCTAGCAGCTTCTCCCTGAACTTGAGTCCCAGAGTGAGAAACAAAGTAAAGCCAATCAGACCCTGTCCTGGCATCCAGCCACAACTTGTCTGTGAACCATGAGTGAGAAATAAAGGTTTGTTTTTATAAGGCACTGAGATTTGGGTTTATATTTTACTGTGGGACAAGCCATTTAATATAGAGACCATGGCTTCCTCCAATTTCCAGAGATGAAATCATAAAACCTAGGAATTAGGAGAGTCTTGCTGATGGCATCTGATTTCCTGTGTCTTTACCATCCCATCATGGAGTTATCCACAATCTGACTCAAATATTGGGAGATGAGTTAAATTTCAGTGGAAGGCTCTGAGTACTAGAATTGTTTTTCCTTACATTGATTGCCATGGGATTAAATGAGATGGTATATATGCCTGGCACACAGTAAAGTCTCAAGAAATGGTTATTACTCTTCTTCCCTTGCACCTCATAATCTAATCCATCTTCCATAGAGTGAACTTTTAAATATTTGGACACTCTTTTTCAGCCAGTGTTCTTGTACAATTGGTTTTTTGAGCTTTAGTTAATTTTATTCAGATTCTATGTGTTCTGGCAAGACACTGGTTTACTGGGACAGTCAGTGGCTAGCTTTTCAGATCCTAATTCTGCCACCTAATGCATTTTCCATAACTCTCAGCTTTGCATCAACCACAAATTTGATCAGTATGTTGTCCATTTCCTCCTCCTAATTGTTAATAAATATACTGCAGGTGTTTCATTAGCCAGGCTCTTGGAATCCTTTGGAGTTGTAAGCTCACATGTATTCACACAACCCTTAGATGTTCAAAGAAAATGTAGTTTATTGCCAATAACTGATATAATCTTCCTCACAAGCTTCCCACGCCAGTGTGTGGCAGATAAAAATAGCTTTATTTTAAACTTTCCAGTCCAAAGTATCTCAGTTTTTGTGAGTTTAAATGGTTTTGTTTAGAACTCAGTCTAGAGGGAGGTAAACGTTCACCCTTTCAGATTTGTTTTCCTTCCCAGCTTTTCTTCCTGATGGCACCTGGGTAGCTTAGGTAACTTGTGGACTTGGGTTGCTGAAGGGTAAGGGTGTGGGGTGGAAGCGTAGATTCTGTTAATCTTATGCTAGTCCTTGGACTGCTTTCCACTGCATGGTGGTGGGTAGGTGATTCATTAAGTGTGCCCTGGTGGCTGTCTGCTGAAGTGTAGTAGTTCTGCCCCTACCCTCTGCTGTTGTCCGAACTGAGGTTTATGGCTAATGCAACTCAATGTCCATTCTGCAGAGTTTAGTCTCCCTAAGAGCTTAGCCACCTCCCTTGCCAACTTGGACCCCCTTTGTTCCACTCTGGTGGAACCTGTAAAATTTGGAGGTTCTATGGAACCTCTAAAATTTAGCTCTGACTCCCACTGTCTCAGCTTCTGAGGCACAGTCCGTACCCCGTGGCCACAGGGTCACTGTGTACGTGTTGCTCAATCCCCAGTCAGATTTTCTGCTAAGTTCTAGATCTCCTACCAGGGAAACTGAAAGAAACTTCTGATTAAGAGCAGGGACTTTGGAGCCAATCTGCCTTGGTTCAATGTCTCACTCTACCACCTACCAGCTGAGTGACCTCAGATAAGGTCCTTAACATCATGCTGCTATTTGCTCATCTACAAAATGGGGTTAAAAATAATAACTATTTTCTAGGTAGGACCCTTGTGAGAGTTACATTAGTTAATACTGGTAAAGTGCTTAGAATTGTGCTTGGTAAGCAAAGAGTACATGCTTGGTAAGTATTACCTAGTAGAAAACTAGAAAATAGAATATGACAAGTTATTTAACCTCTCTATGCCTACGTATTCCCATATGTGAAACAAAGATCATAACGATAATTCCCTCATAGGTTTCTTATAAAAAATAAATCATCTAATATGTAAAAGAATTAAAATACAGTTTGACATGAAATAAATTCTTGTCATTGTAGATATTTTGTTGTTGTTCCCAGGCTACGGGAAAATCCAGGACAGTCAGAGTGTCATCTGAGATTCATTCTCTGTCTACCATCCTGGGTGGATGTCGGGACAATTTTCGTGAATGGGACATTCTCTGCCTGAATTTAGCTTTCCCCTCTATCTAGTGTCATGTCACTCCCCTCCCAGACGTTAGCCTGCAGTCACGCCTTTCCCATGTCCAGGTTCCACTTTTTGTCTCTTATTTCCCTTCAACTCTAACCAAATGGGACATGTTCTCTTCTTCACTTCCTTTCTAGAAGGCATCTCCTTTAATCTATTTAATCAAGTTGCTAATGTCTAACTGTTTGTTTGTTAATGGAAACTTAATAAAATTAAGATTCCTTTTTCTCTCCATATATATTTGATTCTCAAGTCTATTTCCAGCATGTTGACTCAAAACAGAAATTAGCTTTGAAATAATGACCCTCAAATGGATAAATATCATTAATTTAACGAAGGGAATTCACAAAACAATGGAGAGTGAAAACATATATGAAAATATTTTTAAAAATATCCCAATACGGCTAACAACAATGTCATCTAAGAATCCCTCTGACATTCTCTCTAAGTGCTCTTGGGTCACCACTTGGAAAATGTACCCTAGAGTGGCTGACTAAGGAGAGGAGTCAGTTTTACAATCACAAAACATCTTGGAATAAGAATTTATTTCCTACTTTTGCAATAAAAAAATAGAATATAATATTAAGTGACTACCTCTTCAGTGTCAGGCACTATACCTGGGGTTTTCACATATTCATTCAGTCAGGATCACTCATTGAGCTTCCTATATATCTCATGTGGCTTAATGGTACCACAGATGTAATAGTAAAAAAAGATATTCTCATAGAACTAACAATAGCTCTATGTGGTGCTATTATTATATTTATAGAATGAAAGAATGAAAGTGTCAGAGAAATTAAGCAACTTAGTTAGTTTCATGGAGAGAGTAAGCAGTGGATCTGGGCTTCTAATTCTGAGGCCCTTCCTCTTATCAGTGGTGCAGCAGTGAACTTGACTATTGCAGCAGGTTGGCAGAGACTCCAGGGACACGTGTTCTGGAGTCTGTGGAAGGACTGACTAAGAATAGAAAGAACACTCTGAAATTTAATGCAAAATTATGCTTGTGTGTTGATATGTGCTTTTTTTCCCCCTGAAGAGGATCTATAGCTTTCATCAGATTCTCATAAAAGCCCTGTCAGTGAAGAGCTGATTTTTCCTTGAGTGCTTGCAGACAGCTTCATCTTGGCATTACCACTGTTCTAAATATGTATTTTTCCAGGGCCACTGGAGAGCACAATTCTAAGCAAACGAGGTTTCTGAGCAGTAATGGAGAAACACAGAAAGTGGGGAGAAAGTGGCTCAAATAAAATACTGAGTCATTTACATAAAAAAACTGACCACCAAAAGGGTGGGACCACCACATGTCTTCCACGTGCCACTGCTCGAATGCTGCCCTGAATGCTCATTTTAGCTTGGTCCCTCTACATAAAAAATTGTGTGTGTGTGTGTGTGTGTGTGTGTGTGTGTGTGTTGATCTGCAGCAACAGTGAACAGAACAACATGATTTGCTTCACATCCTGTTCAGACTGGCTCTGGCGAACATCCTAGCAACTTTACGGTATGCATGAATGAGACTCTTTGGAAAAAAAGAAAAAAAGCTATGTCTGGAGTAAAAGACTAGGCACCATTGGCTGCTGGTCCTCCATATGTTGCCAAGAGCTGCCTACACAGCATCTGAAAGTGATTGACCACACTCTCTTAAACAGTATTCTGTCTGTTGACTGGGCATCAGGGGCTAATCAGAGATGTGGAGAGAGACAGAATTTCTACTCTGAGGTGGGGAGGCCATGTCTGTAAACTTCCAGATGAAAAGAGAAAACCAGAACTGATTCTTTATCCTGAGGTCTCCTGGAGGGTACCTCAAAGTGACTTGTTTATTAGTATTGTTATTCTTTATATCTTCCTTCCTCTTCCAGAATAGTACTAAATATTTGTGGATAATTCCCATATGTCACCTACTGACTTGTGACACTGTCTATGACATTCTTTAATCTAACATGTCACTTTTGATGGGCAACTTCTAAAAACGATATTATTTCTGTGATCTCTCAGCACCTTCACAAAGTAGAGAACAACAACAACATCGTCGGCTCTTTTATTCTTGGAAATCTGATTTAACCAAGCCAGTGTTTATTGTGGCATAAGATCTAGGAACAATTAGAGATGTCACATATATTTGCATTTTTGATGACATTTGCAATGTAAATGACAGAATAATGGGAAACTTTGAGAGAGACATTTGTTCCCCTCTATGCCTCGTGTACTTCTTCCCACAGAGGATATTGATTTAAGAAAAGCAACTCCAAAAACAAAATAGATAATAGAGGTGAGAATGTTATTTTAATTTTGGATTTATGCATTTCTCTTTTAATTGGATGAGGTAGGAAAGCATAGAATAAATGTCACCAAAATGACAGTTGTTAAATGATTTTAAAGTGTGCGTGCAGTTGTCTGAGTATGTCAGTAGTGGAAGGGTGTGTATTTGGAGGTGTGTTCATGTTTTGAGGTGTCTGTGGCTGTTTTGTGTGTGTCTTTGGATCCATGTCTGTGACTGTCCAGGTGGTAGGAGGTTGGCTGTAGGGGAGGTCTAGAATAGCATTTTTTCTTTTCTAGAAAACCAGTGTGTATCCATGGTGGTGGCGGTTTATGTATGTGTATTCGTTTCCTATGAGTGAACGAGTGGGTATTTAACGAAAAAGAAGACTTAAAATCATAATCTCTTATAACTAGAGAGGGCTTTACTGGTCATTCGATGTAATCTCCTAAAACTGAAATTTCTTATCTGTTGGGAGAGTGAATGACTAAACTGGAATAAACAACCGAAAAATGAGCACTAGCCAGTGAATGGATATTTGAGAAGCACCAACTGTACATCAGACAAAATTCTTGACAAGGGTCATGTGATGAGAAATGAAATAGTCCCAGTCCTCAGGAAGGTTTTAGTATAGGAAGAATACAGTTATTCAACAACAAAAAATCAGTTGTTTAATTATGTGTGTAAAGTGCCGTGGTGGAGAAGTACAGTATTCTAAGGAAGCCTATAATAAGAGAACGGAACAGTGAGATTGGGGAAAGCTTGCAAGAAGAAATGACATTTAAACTGAGAACTCTCTAGTACCATGCATGAGAGTGGTGATCTATAATGCAATATCCTCCAACCCCATATGATAGTAGTAATTAATGGCACCTACCCTTGCCTCCCATCTGCATCATCATAGCAAATCCTCAGTTTCTTCTGCCCTACATGCCCTCCTCTCCTAATCTATAATCTAACTGAAGAGCTTATGTATCTTAGGGTAGGCCAACTGCCAAACCAATCAGGAAGCTCAAAATTCACAAGAGAAGTTGATTTCTTATTTACGCAAAATCAAAAATAATTGTTACTGTTTTGGTGTTCTCCTGGATTGCTCTCATTGCTCTCCTCTCTGCAGTGACTGGGACCTGGGCTCCTTCTATGTGGAGCCCCTGCTTTACTTCTAGGAAGAAGACAAGGAAAGAAAATGGAACATAACTTGCAGGAGGTTTAATGGGCTGGGCCTTGCAGTGAAGCATATTGCTGCTGCTCACATCTCTTTGGCAGAATTCAGTCACATGCCCTAGGTAACTGCAGGGAAGAGTAGGAATACTATTGAGCTGTCCGCCCAGGTGGAAGAGAGTTTTGGTGACTACTTGGCAGTTTTCACCACACTATGGCTGTATCTTGACAATGCCTGAGGGAGACTGTAGCAGTGCCTGCAGTCTGAAATGCAGAGCCAGGTGCTCACTCTTTAGCAGCGGAAGTGAGTGCCACAGGAAATAGATGGGTAAAATGACTTTTTGATGCACTACGACATGAACTAATTGCTTTGACAGTATAGATGTTATCTCAACTTTCAGAGGACTTTTATTCTGTCTTGCATGTTGTAGACATTAAAATCTTTGGAGGGGGAAAAACAATAATTCGTATTTCAAAATTGTAATACGTCTATGAATCTGCTAGGAAAAAAATCACTATGAACAAAGATCCTATACTAATATTCTACTATATAAGTTGTAAATCCTATTACTAATCCACATCTTACTCATCTCTCTTCTCTCTTTGTCAGGATTATTGGCATATACACAAACCATTCTTCTGTGCTTCTGGTTTAAAGTCATTTCAAAGAGATATTGAAATGTCGATAGATAGCCATGAATAAGATGCCCTATTAGAATAAGATGCCATATTAGAATAAAATGCCTTATTCTAATAAGCAACAGAATTTTATGTACTCAACAGTTAGGTAGCACAGTATTTGTAGCTTATTGTTTAAAATGATAATAACACTACTAAGAGAGAAAACAATTTTCTACCAGTCTACATGGAAAACAACATTCATTCTGCAAGAATCAGCTTGTTGTCTCTTCATCAAACCTGTTCTAACGTAGCTGAGCCAAGGTGAGCATTCCCTCCTTTATGTACGCATTGTTCCTGGAACACACGGAATTATAATAATTTATTTTTGTATCTGTTTTCACATTAAGCATGTGAGCTCTCTGATAATGACAAAAGTGCCATTCCCTCTTTAATATTTTGAATTTCTCTTTTGAGGAATTTTTCCTCTTTCAAATGTCTGGTGTAGTAGAGGCTTAGGAAATATTTGCTAAATAAAGAGTGGACTGATGAATGAAATGAAGTGGTTTACAGGCAGCTTTACTTAGAGAAAATAAAAATGCCTCAAATGTTCACCCCTGTGTCTGCCCTTTCCTGACTTCCTCCTTTCTTTGGGTATCAGACCTGGGATAAGAGGATCCATGATTTCCTGAGCCAGCTGCTGGGCCTGCATCTCTGGCCTGCCTCACCTGTGCAAACAAACACACTTGCAGCAGCTCCACATGCGTTTATACTGCTCCACCTGGCAAACCATGTTCAGGAGGCTTGACTTCACAAGGTGGGAAGCAGTGGCAAAGAAAAACACAGGAAACGTAGCCCCTCTTCTAGAGATTTTTCTTTCAAGATGGTGTGTGAGGTCTTGCCAGATTTGGATGACCTCTACGATAAAAATAGTAAGCCCAGCATAGAGTTGTTATGAGAATGAATACATGTAAAAGGTTCAGCATAAAATTTGGCACAAAGCAGGCATTCGATCAATGCTGGCCATTCTTCTTCTAATGCAGTCACCACTGCTTGTTTTATTATTTTAACACAGGCTTTACGCCAGAATCCCTTTCTAATCAGCATCCACTGGTTCTGGGGAATGGAGAGAACAAAGTCAGTTTCCTCCATTGTGTTAAATCAAATTTTGTGCACATTAGTTATTGACTGCAATGATGTTCATTACCTACTGCAGTGAAAGACTCTCAAAAACAGGTTGAAAATCTCAACTTTCTGATAGCCATTGGTTGGTGTTCCAATTTAACATTCTGAAACAAAAAGTTAGGTGTTCAAAATTCCATCAACTGGTTATCTCTGGATAGTCTACGATTGTGTTGAAATATAGAAATTCGAGCTAGACCCAAAGTTAATAAAATTGTGTGACACATAAAGCTCTATGATGGATGGCAACAAATAGTCCAATACTGTTTTATTCTCTCTAATATACTGTTTCTCTGCAAAGGCCAAGAAATTAAAGAACAGTTTTATTCTTCCCTTCCAGCCTGTGCAGGGTAATTATGTATTATTAATAATGCAGCAGCACAAATGATATTAAATGAACTACATTTGTTAATGCAGATCTTATCTAACTGCTTTTTCCATCAGTGGACTGTTTCTCATCAGGGGGTACTAATTAGCTGTAATATGTAGAAGGATGGGACAGAAATCCAATCAGATAAATGGGATCTATTTGGAGAGATCCAGGAAGGAGGAAGAAAGGCATTCATGATTCTGCAAGAATTACTACAAGTAGAAAAGATGAAAATTTCTACTACTTCAACTTCATTTACATTTTGTGGCCACAGAAGTTAAAATGTAGTACCACTGGATTGCCTAAGCTGCAAAGGCCTGCAAATAATTTTATTTATCATGACTGTAACAGTGTTGTCTTTTGCAGTACTAAAACTGCATATGGCTCTATAAAAATTCCGAATGGTTTACATGGCCCTTGCAAACATTAAACCTAATGTATTAGGGTAAAAACTGATGTTCTCCAGCTTTCCCCAACTAATGTGGACTTGCAGGAAACACTTGGGCTTTAAACTTTTTTCTTAGAGAAGAAATCACCTAAAGCCCTCAGATGGTATATTCTTGATAAATCCCAGGTTACCTCTAAACATACCTGCCAGATTCTCACCCTTTATAAATCTCCTGGGAAAGTCCCCACATTGAAGAGTTGATCAATCAGACCCTTTATAAATTTCCCATCACCCAAATTAGGTGGCTATGTGGCCCAAATCCAAATATTAGAGCAACACTGTCCACCCTGCCTGCCTCCCTGAGCCAAGTCCACACTTGCCCAGGCCAGGGACTCATCGGTAATCCATTTACAAATAAAGTGCCTTGCTGACCCAACAGACAACATACTTATCATTGCTCTTGTGGCACTGTGATCTCTTTAGGCCACCTTAAATAAGCCGGAAACTCGAAGGGAAAGGACACACATTCTTATTGTGAAAATAGATGTACAAATGGATTATTTCATTTGGTTAGCTCAATTCCTCAAATGTAGAGGAGGGTTTGCCACACATTGCTCAAAAGCTTGCTAAGAGATAGGGTGATCATTGAAGTTAATTTTTAGACTGAGCTCTACTTTTTTTTTTTTTTTGCCTACTCTTCAGACCCCAATGACACCTTTTATTCCTTTCTAAATCCTAACCCAGTAGGCACCTAAAGATTTAACTTCCATATATTGGAAAAACACATTTCTAGAAACTACTATCTCATCGTGGGAGTACCCTGAGCCAAGCTGTAGCATGCACAATCATTACCTGAAACTCCTGGATAGCGCTATTACATTTAAAACTTTGAGTATTTGAATTGTTTTGTGAATTCTAAATGATTTTCAATTGAAAACATTTTTCTTTCACTTCTTGGTGGCTCTGCAAAATGGCACATCAACTTATTGAAAAAATTGGGCTCAGACTTTAACTGCCTTTAAAAGGTGACATCATCATTCAATGAAACAGGTTTGGGACAGACACAAAAGATTTTACTGGCTGAGACTCCACTGATCATTGGAAACGAATGAGATGTGACCTGGTCAGATAGAATGAGACCTCATGTCTCAGCAATCTGCAAATATTCAACACATTTTTAGTGAAGTAATCATGAAAATTCAGGAGACATCATTATAATATAAAATCATCCAGGCATCAAGGGAAATACATTTGTATACCTCATGACAAAAGTTGAGTGGAAACTCAGGAGTACTATTTACATTTACATATACTTATATCATGTAATTAAAGCCAACAGATAAACACATCAATCTGTTAAAACTGATGTAAAAATACATGGATAGACATATTGCACAGAAACTCTGATATTACATCCAAATGAAATCCTGTATTCCAAATATGCCCCGTAGGAGTATTGCTCAAGGCTATGCTTAGGTATACTTGAAAACTCCCGATAGCGAGTCACCAGGGAAAACATGTTCTTTTACAGATAATTGCTACTGGCAGCCAGAGACCTAGAGAATTTGATGTGCAGTAATGTGACCTGACTGTGTATTAAACTTTTTTGAAGGACATGTGTAAAGTAATTTTTATATCTCTCACACACCTTGGTTTTTTTCCCCCCACTTGCTAGCACATTTTTAAACAACTTTCTTATCTTTAATATATTTGTTAGGTTTTGTCCTACTAGTTTTAGACCATAAAATGTATTGCTATTGTTTTCTTCAAAAAAGAAAGCAAACTGGAAATAAGGAAAAATCCCATCTGAGTTGTAAGGAATATGTAAACAAAGGAAAGTTATATTATTGGTAATGAACTTCAGGAAAAATGTGAGAAATAATAGTTGCTTGTTCACAGACAAGAGAAATTTGGAGATTAACTGATTTCTCTAAGGTTGAGAGGCAACTCTGCTGCTATTTAAGGCAATAATCACAAGCTTTTCATTAAATCTACGGATGTTTAGAAGATGGTTCCTGAGGTATTTCAAAGATATTGCTTCAGAAGCTGTAATTAATAACTTGAAAAAAATTATAAATTGGCAAGGACACATATGTGCAAGGATACAATTCAATGAACAAGTATCATCACTGCTAATTACTTTGGTTCTATTTTTTTCTGCATTACTATGCTGTCCTCATTTTATAGTTCAATATTAACATGTAAACCTTAATTAAGCATAATGTCAGAAGGTTCCAGGAATACTGCTAAAGATTTCAAAAGGTAGTTCAGAGGCTTGTTTGGAAAGAATCCCTGGATCAACCAGGGAGTGTAATCCATAAATAATGTGCTTTCGTGTTGAGAGTTACATGAATCATTATGGACTGACATTGGAAATCAGCTTTTAAGAACAAAAAAACAGAGGGGCTAAAAATGAACCCAAACCAGCGTGCAGTACAAAAACCAGGTGTGGGAATAAGCTGCAAAGGCTGGGAATGTCACATCAGTTTCTTTAATGGCAGGCAACAGTTCATAGATTTACATGCTTGCATTCTGGTGCCAGGAAGGTGAACAGCCAAAATGACAACTTATCAGGAAAATGATATATTTCTAGTTTCCATTAAGATCATTAAAAGCCACATTCTCTCTTCATATATGCAAATAAGTTTTCTATAGAAACCTATGAACAAGGGTAAGATTTAGTCTGTATTCACTTAAGAGCTGAAAAGAAAGTACTAACGGTAAATTCTAGATACTTGATGGATTATCTAGGTCACATCTTTGTACTACTGTGTCTTGTGTTTTAGTTATTTTAGGGTTAGTTAGTATCGATGCAAAGAAACACAGGGTGAAACTAAGGTGAATAATTTTGTCACCTAGTAATTTCTGGTAAAAGTTGTAATGGAATTAAAATCAAGGAAAAAGCAAAATTTAGAGAAATAGTCCCTGAAATTTCAGGTAGACTTCAAAGTTTGGAGATGACACCAGAATGAAGCTGTCTTCATGAATCATCTATATCACGGCGATGACACAGTTCAGTGCAGGGTTAAAAGCCAGTCTTAGTAGTCAGAATGCTGATTACTACCCCTTAACAAGTTCAGTAGCTGTATGACCTTGAACAATTTACTCAACTGTTCTATGCCTCAGCTTCCCCATATGTTACAAAAGTATATATATTGTTTCTGCCTTATAGAATTCCTTTGAGTATTATATGAGCTCTCATACATAAAGTGCATAGAGGTATGTAGTACATGGTCAGTGCTATATAAATGCGCACTATTCCTATTTTTCAAATCCTGGAATATCTTTTGGGACCTCATAGATTTGAGGGTTTCATCCTCAGCAATGAAGCCATAGTGTTCTTTTTGCTTAAACGTTGTTATAAAAATCACTCTCAAAAAATACACATAAAACACGATGAAAATATAATCTATACCACGCCCCTTTCTTCCTTTTAATACTTAAAACTTGGTTTATTAAAATGCCATAAACAGAGGAAGTTTGACTTTGCCAGTTTTTGTTCATTGGGAGTATGTTCTCCTTGAGGGCAGGAGTATATAATTTTATAAGTTCTTGTACAAACTGGGAGCACCTCATAAATGCTAAGCTAATCTCAAAACAGATTGAGCTTATTGGATGGAAAGGCAGTGTACACAGGAAAGAAACCAGACTTTATTAAGGAAAAACCATTCTATGAAAACGGAAAGCATCCTTTTCAAAAAGAGATTAAATTCATTAAAAAGATGTGCCTAAATTTTATAAAAACTGCTTCCAGTGACCCAGCGCCATGTCAAATATCTTGAAAGGAAACTAAAGAATAATATATTCCTCAATTTCAGTGTTTCAGAGTGGCAGAATAGCAAAAATCTCAAACGTCATTTCTTAACCGAGTTCCAGAACAGCAGTGTCCAGTAGAATATAATATGAACCACGTAATCTTAAATTCTCTATGAGCCGTGCTGAAAAAAGAAGTAAAAAGAAACTGGTGGAATTAATTTTAAGTAGCATATTCTGTCTAACCAAATATAACCAACATGTTTTCATTCCACATGTAATCAAGGTAAAATAATTATCAATACGATAGTTCACATTTATCTTTTTCCATACTAAGTCTTCAAAATCTGGCATGTATTTCACAATTACAGCACATCTCAACTTGGATGGGCCATATTTCAAGTGCTTCACAGTCTCACGTGGTGGGTGGCCACCAGATTGCAGGACGCAATTTTAGAATGAGAGATATGGGGGCAGTACTTTTAGAAAGTAGCAGGATGGCATCTGTTGGCTTCGATAAGAGCTATGCTTCGCATCTCTACTTAAAAAGAGATTTTACTAGGGCCTTTGACTTTCAGTGTCATTGGTGTTGGACACATCACCATTTCTGTTTGTTAATTTTTCTTTTAAGTGTGCAAAGAGTACTCGTGTGCCTTTCTGATGTCTTATAGTGAGGTCTGTTCTCTTAGAACAAATGGAAATCGGCTTTGGAATTCATATGCCTGAAGAAAACTCGTCTCGACAGCTGATGGGGCAGATTCAAGCACACACAAGGTGAAAGAAAGCCACCTGGGATATTTTTTTTAAATACTAGGGGTGGAATAAGGAGATGCAGGAATGTCTTCTTATAGTGCCAGATGAGACAAACAAGTGGCACAAGGAAGGAACAAATAAAGGATGAAGGAAAGAGCAGCAGGTTAAGGCCTCAGGCAGAGCAAATACATGATTCAGCTGCTGCAGGTTCAAGCCTGAGGCAGGATAACAGAGCTAACTGTGGCAGAAAGAAAATCAGACCTGTCAACAGTGCAGTTCATCCATGAATGTGTGTGGGTAGAAGAGTGCAGAAAGGAATGCAGAGCCCTCAGCATCACTGTTCGGCCCCAGCACCCGTGAAAACCACACTGCCTCGGAAAGAAGCTCGAACTCCTCCATTGTTAATCAGATGACACCTATGGACATGTTGTTGTGATAGGGACCACGAAAGCTTCCTATTGTTTAAATATTTCTTTTCCAACTTTGCACACGGAAAGGATACAGGCAGCCAACCCCCAAAGCAAGCAAATACACTGTAACTGAAGAAAGATATGAAGAGAAATAAAAATGCTTCTAAAAATATTTCTCTGCGAGAGGCCCTACATATAAATGAGGAAAAACCAATAACCTCCTTTTTCCACACAAATAAATCACCACAGAGTCAACCCCAATGCCTTCTGAAATGAAGCCTGATACAAAAAAATACAAGTTCCTAAGAAATAGAAAATATGTGCAAAACCTACCATAGATCAGGGAGAAAAGCAGGTTTTTTTTTTTTTTCTTCCAGTATTTACTTCTTCAACATCACCACACACTTAAGGGATAAGAAACATAACCTACAAAGGACCCAATGCTGAAGTGCTTTTCAACGGGTGAGAAAAAGTACTGGTGGGAACAGCCTATGAGAGCTTCAGTTCTTGCCTCCCCCGCAAGAGATCCAACAGGACTTACACTGATCCGTCTGAACTGTCCTCACCAAATTTCATGGCCAAACAGCTTTTCAAAAGGCCCAAAGATAAAAGTATGTTTGGCATAAATCTTCGAGAGATCACCTTGTCTCAAAGTAAAGAAAGATTTGGAATGAATCCACAAATACTGCATGGAATTAGTTATGTTTTCATTTCTGTTGGGGGAGAGAGGAGAGAGAGAGAGAGAGAGAGGAGAGAGAGAATCTGGCTAACTAGTTGACTTTCCTACACTCCACTCTATCTCCTTTTCTCTGAGTCCTTCCTTTATAAGAACGGCCTCTGAGAAGGTTCTTTAATTTCACTCATGAGCCCCAGGGAACAGAATTTCAGTCTTAGACGTCTTCTCATAACTGTTGAAAACTACAAACACAGCCTTGCAGGAGAAGGGCCCTCTCTCCCCACACTGCAGGAATGGGTGGGTGGTGGTTCAACTCGCACTCAGAGGCCCAGGGCAGGATGAAGAAAACCTGAGCAGAAAACCCTCAGGCGAGAGGAGCCATCATGTTGCTGACACCTGTCATCCCCATCAGTGCCCAGTGACCGCCAACCTGCTTTGCTCCCTGACTCTCCTTTCTTGGGGTAATTAGGGTGCCTCTCATACTCTTTCTCTGGAATCCTAATATTATAGAGCAAGCTTGCAGCTTTCAGATCAACAGTTCCATTTTATAGGTGAGAAAACTGAGGTGCAAGGGAAGAACATTAAAATAGTGTTCCCATGACATAAGTTTCACAACTAGGAACAGATCACAGAAACTCAGTGCTTCCCACTGCTCTTTCAAGCACATAAAGAAGCTTCCAAGGGACAAAGCAAAACACTCAGTTGTGGGTAGATGTTGGAAGTTACGTTGAATAAGAAAGAAGGAAGATTAAGCAGAAGCTAAAAAGACCCTAGGTAGAGAGAATAATGGCCTGCAAAGACTTGCACAGCCTATTCCTAGAAATGTGAATATGTTACTTAACTTGGCAGAGAGATTTGCAAATATGATGAACATTAAGGTCTTTGAGAAGAGATTATCTTGGATTATACAGGTGGGCTCAATTCGATCATATAAATCTTTACAGAGAATATTTTTAGGCTACATAGATCCAGAGAAATGGCATTATGAGGGAGAAGTCCATCTTTGCTGGCTTTGAAGATGGAGGAAGCGGGCAGCCTGTAGAAGATAAAAAAGGCAAGAAAATAACCCTCTCCTCAAGATTCGAAAGGAAACACAGTCTACTAACCTCTTGATATAAGCCCAGGGAGACCTGGGCCAGAGTCTCATTCTTCAAGGCTATAAGATAATTAGTACTGTTTCCGACCATCAAATTTGTGGTAATTTGTAACAGCAGCAATAGAATACTAATACAGATATTTTCATAGGGAGTATCCTCTCCATTGAGGGTGGTTGTTTTAGTAATTCTAACTTTTGACAGGACTGTCAGACCAGTGCTGATTCGGTCAACAATGACGGTGAAGGTGTGTGAGGTGGCTGACGCAGTGAAGCTGGGACAGAAGGGTCTGGGGATTTCGAAGGATGGTAAAAGCAAATAGAGATAATAATTGCAGGATAAAGCTACCACCCTAGGGCTTGGAGAATGCAGGGAAGAAGTTGGAGTTACCAGAAACTAGAAGCTCAGAAGAAGGGCCCCAAATGAGCTGAACTCAGGCCTTGAAGAACAGGGGGCGGCTCCCTAGCAGAAGCACGCTGAGGCAGGTCCTGGGAGTGCCAGCAAAAGATTTGAAGCCTGGCATAACAAATGTCAGGTGGAAAGGCCCCTGTTGGGGTGACACTGATGGAGCAGCAGGTACACCTGAAGCTTGAAACCGGCTCCTTGTCACTTCTACCTGCGTGTCATCTGTCAAAAACGAATCCTATGACTGAATCCAAAGCCAGAGGAGGAGAAATAACCTACCCATAACTAGGCCAAGGCAGAGCGTAGATACAGGAAGAGGTAAAGAAGTAGGGAGAATCACTTAATCTACCACAAAACGCAAGAAACTAAAAGTCTCGGTGGCTCGAAGAGATGAGGATCTCGTAATCCAGAGTGCAATCTACTTTTCTGAAAGCCAGTGTTTAAGGACATTTCTCTCAAAAAAAAACAAGACCCAGAAACATTAAAAGATTATGAGACATTAGGATATCTCTCTCTGAAGGAGTTACTGGTATTCTCAGAAAAGTGACTAAGTCCCCTGAGAGTTCGGACATGATACGAGGGCGCATGTTAGGACAGAACACAAACCCATTTGGGAAAAGAACACTAAAGTGTTATTATCCTGGAAATGTGATGAGTAAAATGCATTACTGAAAGTAATTAAAACAACATGAAGGAACTAACTTCCCTTGGTTAATTTATTCCAAGCAAAGAGAAAATCTCGGATCTAAATTTAGTGCTGGAACCTTTTAAGTCAGTTTGCCTTTTCTTGAACTGGAGCTAATTTGTACAGTTTGGATTGTCCTGAAAGTTCTCTTTGTCATCAGTGACTTAAAAATATTGCTACTGGGCAAAAGAAATCAATGGTCTCTACATTGCAGGCTGAGTAATTACATAATAATGATTTGCATTAATGAAAAGACAAGTTGGTCCAGATCCAGATGTGCCAGTGACCAGAGTTCCCTGCGACATCTAAGCAGAATGCTGAGATCGGAGAAATTTCAGTGTCAGTTGTGAGACAAAATGACTGGTTAAAAAGTCTTTCCTAATCAACATCACTTAATGGCTCTTTAATGACTGACTCATCATTTTTCTCCAAGTAAAAGTAAATTTAAATTTCAAAATAAAGCAAAATTTACTTCTATCTGTGGCACAGAAGCAGATGTTTCCCTGACATGTGCACGCAAGCTGTTGACTGTGACCTTGCAGGATAAAGCAGTTTTGAAAATTAGCTTTTGTCTCCCAATCTGGGGAAAACAATGCTGCAGTGAAGATTTAATAAAAAGTCATAGCTTCTCACAGAAGCTTATTTCAGCAAAGTAAACTATTAATTAAAATAACAAATGTCAGCTGTTTCGGAGGCTGACAGTTAACACAACGCAGCATTTGCTTACTTTGACGTACAGGATGCATGGGACACTGGATGGATCCATAATTCATTCTAGGTATGACTCTCTCATGCCCTAATATAGTGATAACAGAGTGATAAATTAGCTCCCGTTCAGCAGTTTTGTTAGCAAAAGTACTTGGGGACTTGGGGAAAAGCCACCTAGAGAGGGCCTTTTGGCAGACTGAAGGAATACACACTTGAACAGCTTGAGTGAAAGTTTCATGGAATTCCTGGAAAACTTGAGTACCAAGAAAAACAGGTGGTGAAAATGTAAAACTAGGTGAGAGAAAGAGTAAGAGAGACAGCATGCCAGAGCAGTGCATTACAATCTGCTTTTGGCCACAGTGGGGAAAAATTATTAAGTAGAGGAAGGGCCATATCACTCCCAAGAGAGCAGGAAAAAGAGAGGTTAGGGAAAAAAAGAAAGGGTCAGATTTTAGAGACAGATCAGGGATTAGGCAGGCAGGAAAGGAAGAGAAATTGACAAACATCTTCCACAGTCTCTAAAGTTAGCAATTTAAAGGGGTTTGGGGGCTGATCAGGGAGGAATACATCACATGGGGAGATTGGTTCTAAGCAGTTTCCTAATATGATGCATAGGTGAGAAAAATAAATACAAAAAGTCACACCAACTCTATGAGGCATGTTGGTGGGGAAGTCTGTTTTAGAGTGTTTCTATTCAGACGGCTCAGTAATACATCTATTATAAAATTAAAGAGGGGAAAAAAAAGCCCTTTTAGTTAGGGCACTCTGTAAAAATGTGCATTGAAAGCCTGATGAGGTGAGAAGTGAAAATGGAAAGGTTACCTGGAGGAAATGTCTGGGCAAAGCAGATTAGCCGGGTGGTGGGGGCGGCTGTGGGTATGCTGGGTGCTGTTCAAGGAAAAGCAGTTTACTGTCAAGATGGGCACAGTTAGGGAAATGCACACCTCTTCACATAAAAATAGTTTGCTACTTCCCTCAGTGTTACAGAAGGCAGAACAAAAGCATGTATTCCACAATTCAGGTATTCCTTGCTTCTTTTTAAAAGAAAAGAAAAAGAAAAATACTAAACAGGAACCAATCAAATTAGGAGCTGGATACTTGAAGTACTAGCTATTTATTTTCTCTTTTATAAAGCCCATGATGAGTCAATGAGGTTTTTGTTTGTTTGTTTGCTTTTTCCATTTCTAGGACTGTGATAACATGCTGTTACCTCAGAGGCATCTACACTTTAAAACTCGCTTATTATTATTTCTTCTGGTGTCAAAATTTAGTGCGTCGTTAAGCGTGATCCAGTTCACTAGTCCAAAATGAACTAATAACAATTAGAGTCCCGAGCAGCCCTTGCTCACTGTTCCTGTTCCTCATTATTCTCTCCTTCCTCATTGGCTAGGAGACTTCGGGTAAAGTACGGTTGTAAATGAAAGGTATTTGGCATTCATAAAAGTGAAGAACATCAAAAATGAGGAGGCATATAAATAAGTCTTTTGATCATGGACGTGGGCTTCCATCAGGCTAAAAGCCTGCCCCAAATTAATGACCAAAATCAATGTGGAAGGCAGAAACGATGGTGAGCCAGTTTAAATGAAATTCTACCTGACCATTTATTAAAAATACAAAACAAGTAGAATCTTTTTAAACGATCAGAGAGAGTCAGCAACTTTCAACCCAGGTATTTCTTGTCAGAAGCCAGACTTCTCAGGTAGTGTCAGAAGCCAGACTATCTTTTTAAGTATGATAAGGCTGGGTCCTGAGTTGAAGCCATAGAGATTTATTCCCTCAGAGGAAGCCTTTTGTGGGGTCACCTGCCAGCCTTGAGTCCCCCAAGCCGTGAGATCGACTTTTGAATCCTGTCTGAATCTAGGGAGGATCGAAATGATCCTATAGACTCTCAATGTAAGCAATCCCTTCCCTGCACAGCCCTCATTTCTCACTTTCATACTGCTAAGACACTATGGAAGTTTTAAGGCAAGCTGGGTCTGCACCGTGTGATTACAGACTCCCTGAGCACCAGAGAGGATCTTCATTCTCCTATGAATCCACTGAAAGCAACCTAAATCAAGGCAGGCAGTGTTGGATGATTTCCACTTTCTCCTTTTTTTACTCCTTGCAAATGCTTCTGTGACACTAAACTGTCCCATTTGATGGGCAATTTGCTGCTGTGCTGTTGCTGCCATGAGCACTTGTCCCCAGTGCGCTTCTTCTCCCTCAATGGGCTTTCCCACCAGAGTTCAAATCTATGGCAAAGCGCTGGCTGCAACTGTAAGTTTAATGCTCCTCTAAGATATGCAAAAGGAAAAAAAAAATACCATTGAAAAACTAGGACATGGCTATCTTTGTATTGAGTTTATTTAGGGAGAAAAACTGAATTCTGTCAGTGCTGCAGTGTATGGATGCTTTACCTCTTTGTAATCGCCAAGATATTAATGTGATTTAATAGCCACAACAATAAATATAACCTTGACAGGGTGAGTTTCCCATAAGACTAAAATCATGATATAGCATAAATCAATACTAGTCCTAAGTATGTCTCTGGAAGGCGTGGTATAATTTCTACATTCGCTGTGAGATGTTGAACTAATTTTGGAATGAGAAGCTGTACGAAATGCAAAAGCTATTTTTCTAAGTGAAAAATTACAGAATATGTACGACAATCACTCAGAATATATATTGCTCATAAAATGAGTAGAAGGAAAGGAGTAAGTGAGAGTAGTCAAACTTTTAAAGCTAGTTCAAGTACAAATCTACTCCTTGGGGCATGCTACTTGGCTTCTTTCCACTCCAAACCGATCCAACTCAGCCAGGCTCCCCTTGATTGTCCTGTTTCCACTGCATCTGTGGACCATCAGCCCCTCTGAGAGACCCTTCTTGCAGGAACCAGTCCTTTCAGCCTTCTCTACTAAAGCAAGCCAATTGATTCGTCTGCTTGAGAGAGCTCTGCCTAGTGCAAAGGCCTCTTAGAGTCTCTGTGGCTGGAGTTGAGTGGTACAGAAAAAGAGGGTATTGATCAGGAGCTACCTGGCTTAGGTCATCTGGGGAGTTTTCCCCAGGGACACAGACACTTCTCGATTGTGAAGGTCAATATTAGTGACTCTCTTAGCTGTCCTCATGAGTAATACCATTTGAGCTGTCTTTTCTGGAAGCCTGTTCCTGTGCATTTCAACCACCGTTCCTCCAGGGAATTGTGTGGGAGCTTATTTGGAGGCGAATTGCTCCTCAGTCCTGTCAGTCCTGTTCAGACACTTGGGACCCTCCCACGCCTGGCTGCCACTGCTCTGCCTTCGCCTCGCTGAATAACAACGGTGGATACCAGACCCCTCCCAACTTCCAGAGCAGCCCTTGCTTAGTGAAGAGGGCCCTAAAAAAAACCTATTTAAAGCCTTAATATATGAAGTACCTTCTCTCAGAGCTGAGTTTCCCACTGCCAGATAAGTGCTGCCTTAACTACATTTTTGTGAAGTACCTGCAGTGGCACTTGATGGCTGATTATGTTAATCCTTTAGGGATATTCGAGAAAATATCTGCAGATTCTTCCTATAGGAGAGTAATCAAGATTTGATTCAGGTATCAACCACCTGACAGGCCTTCTAACTTACATGTTCTCAGTGTGTCACATACCATATTTTTACTTTTCAATATTGTACATTTTCCCATTTTGCTCCCCTCCCCCGCAGGACACGCAAAGATTTCCTTAGTCACAAAGGATTAAATAATTCACCTATGAAGAATCCTTTTAAAGCATCAGTGCCTGTCTTGAAAATTGCTTCCACTCCTTGCTTTTTTCTTTTCTTTTCTTAACAGAACAAAGAAAAGTGTTAATCTTTTGATAATTGACTCTATTTTTTTACTGGAATTTCTTGTGTAATTATTTAATACATCTCCATTCAATTTTAAACAGTATCTGTTTTCAGCTTACATCTCTAACCAGAGACAAGTTGTCCAAGCAGGGGGACTAGGGAGGGCTGGTTTGGTGGAAACAAAATCCTAACATGCTAATGAATGCAGCCCAAGCATACTGTTTGAAAATGAAATTGGTGTTGCTTATTTAGACAGAGAGACAAATGTACTTGTAGCTTCATTTACTACACAGAGCTCTTACAGAGAGTCTGTCTGCAAAGGGACAGGGAACTTCCTACTCTGATGGGCGTACTAGTAGGGATATCACTCGTGTCTTACTGTAAATGCAGGAGAGGTCAGCTATTGATAACTTTAATTCTACAGGCACCAGTGGTTTGTATTTTGCCTGAGAAATAACATTAAGTGAGCTTATGTAATTAACTCCTGAAAGTTTTAGCCGTGTTTTGGATGGAATGGAGTACGAGCTGACTACATGGTCTTTCTGGAACCTCTTCCCCTTCTCATCTCCTTCTCATCTCTGCCTGTCCTTTCCGCAGACGCCGAAAATTTAAAGGACGTACACTACTTCCTTCATTAGTTACACTAATGCTGTGCCTCTGTCAAGGCTGTGAAAATCTGTATTAACACATGGGTTAAATGAAAAAGTGTTTATTTAATGCTTTTGTTTACTCTTTCTCCTGATCCTGACTCTGGGAAACACGCAGAGGTATGGGGAGGACCCAGCTGGGCTCTGTCTGGCTTCTTCCTGGGTTAATCACATTTCACAAGTCAGATGCAGCACCTGACCTAGCCTTTGTCCCTCTCTGGATGAAAGTGTGAGGCTCCGTAATTTCCCTCAGGCACAAGGACAGTTTGCTTTCCTGCTGGAGGTGAAACTGACTCCCCGGGAAATCACAGCTGGGGCTTTTATCTACCCTTCAGCCAGTGCCCAGCTGCTGAACTCTTTCACTTTGCATGAAAATAAAACTGAGGTTGGAGCTGCTTAATTTGGCTTTTCACAAAGTTGGGGGCAGGGGTAGGGGTGAAAAGAACCTCAGGGGCTTGTTTCACAGTATGGGAATTACGCTGGGAGTCCAAAAGCTCCTTGGGAAGGAGGTGGCTAGTGCTCTCGACAGGGGCCGTGCTGTGCCGCTGAACAACTACAGCAAAGGAAACGTGCTTTGCGGGAGTGAAAGTGTCGGCGTAGCTGTGAGAGCTGCAGGAACTGCTTTAATGGTAGGAGGTGGAAGGGACAGGTCTGTGACAGGAACTTGCAGAGCACCAACGGTCAGGAGCTCACTTAAGAGGGCACTGCTCACCCTAGACAGCTTGGCGATTTATCCCAGAGGCATTTCTCTGTCTTCTTCCTTCCCACTGTTTTAAAGACTCGGTAGCTGGCTGACCCCTGCTCTCCAAGGGCTGGCCCGCTGCGAAGTCAGTAGCCCGTTCTCTGTGGGACTGAAGTCAGCAGATACATTAGGTTGATTAATGGTGATGGAAAGATCTGTGGCCTTTGGGTTAGGGTGACATTTATATTTGGACACACTATTATTACTGGCAGGCCCCTGGGTTGCTTGGTAAATGACCTGGGAGCTGGGGTTGTGAAGCACTTTCCTGGGAAGGTGGCAGGGGTGAGAGGCAAACCATGGCAAGAAATAAGCCCAAGCGGCAGGTTAGCATTGGAGACTACCGAGGGGCAGCCACTGGCAGGCGCTTGGAAGTGGAAAGCCATATCCTAAGGTGTTCTGCTGGCATCCACCAGAGCAGCTGGCGCATGGTAGAAGGCAGATGGTGTTGGATCCCCCAAGTGTCTCTGTCTAGCAAGATGCCATGTCCACTGATTAAAAATAATTAAACATTCCTTCCTCCCGCGAAAGAGAATGGCACGCACGCCAGGCAGGGAGGTCGACGATGGCATTACACAGCAAGACGTGGCAGCAGCAGTGAGCGCCCAGGGTAGCAGGTGTGCCTGGCTTGAAAAAGGTGCAGTGGGAGTGGGGCGCCTGGTTTAGCAGTGACAGCAGGAAGAGTTTAGTGAGGATGCATATGCATGAGGGATGCATGAATGGGATCATATTGGATAGCTTTCTGCTGCTCAGCTTAGTTTATGAAGAACATTTTCTAATTTTTGAATGGAAATAGCAAATTTTATGTTCATGACCTGATCAATATGTACTGATTACCTGGTATATGTCTCTAGGCTAGGGGCTGTGGACAAAATATATTAATAGACAAGTGTCCATGTCCTCATTATCCTTACTTCAGTTGAATTTATCTATTTGTTTCTCCATATATATGTTGTTTCTTCTGCAATAAGAAAGTCCTGGAAAGTTTGATAAAAGAGTTGAACATACTGATTTTTCTCAGTCATATTGTTATGTTTAATGATTCAGTTGTATTGTCATAAATGAGACTATTTTTCAAATCTATCCAGCCTTATATCCCTATCCTGCCACTTTCCCCACCCCCCATTCTCATCCCCTTAGAGGCCCCTTCCCTTTCACGGACAATTCCTAAATGTTGTCAGGAACCCACTGAAGACACAGGCCAGTTTACTGTGTATTTGCCAATTATTTCAAATTTGTAAATGGCTAACCCGTTATCCCAAATTTCTAAGACATAGAAAAAATTTCTCTTTGGACTTAATAAATTTGATTTCCAGCCAATGGAAATGTTCTAATTTCCTGTTGGCTCCAAAAGGAAGATTCCCCTTCCTCTTGTCTCCTTTTATTTGAAATTATCAGTATTTCTTTGATAAATATTGTGTGAGTACTACACATCACTCCATTATGAGAGTGGGGTCGCAAGAACAATGTAACATGTATATAAAAGAAAGAACAAATTCTTGAAAATCCAATATTGCTCACCAAGGGGAAAGACTGAGGATTTTTGGATTGAAGGAGTGATTACAGTATAATAGTATTTCTTAGGGAAATGAGGTATAAGCTGGCTCTTGAAATCTGGAGCTGCATACATATTTGTGGTGAAGAATAGTAGAATTTTCCAAGAATGGAAGAAAGATTTCGTCAAAAGGATGAAGAAAGAAGTGAGTGAAGAAAGAAGTTTGACTTGGCTAATGGAGAAAACTTGTATTTGTTAGATGGTGATCAGCAAGAGAGTATTTCTCTGAATATTACCCAAATAAGGGTCCAACAAGATATGTACAGTGCCTTCTAAAAACAGGATGGGAGGCCCTAGAGTGTTGAAATCTCAGAACTCCCCTGTGGTGGGTTCAGTAGCTGGCTCTTTGACCACCCATTCTGAACGGGTGTCTAGCTCAATTCTTAAATCACAGTGACTTGGAAAACAAAAATTTACATTTCTCCAAATACTTTGTAGCTAAAGTTTTACGCAGGCTTTAACTACTGCTTAATAGACGCCTTCTTTTGAGACTTGGAAGTGGAGAGGAGCTCCATGAAGCAGCAGACGCTGGAGTTGAGATGTGATCACCAGGTAAGCCCAATGACAGAAGCATCTGGTCCTTTAGGGAAGCTGGGGTAGGATTTCTAGAGTTAGTCCCAAGTGGCACCAAGCAGAGGGTTTAGCAGCAGTGGTGATACTCCAGAACAGTCCTCAGTGATTAAATATTTTTCCAAACTGTTCTGTTCTTAATGGTAAATCATCTGAGCCTGGTTTTCTGGTTCCACCTGAGATTTTATAAGCGGTCTAAAACGTTTTACTAAAACTTTTTTTTTAAACCTTAAATTAGGTAGAATCTGTTGCCCACAAATGAGAACACTGATTATTATAGCTCCCTTATGAGTGTGTTCCTTCTACATGGTTCTGGCTAAATAAAGAAATTTGAGGTCAAACAGGTGACAACCTCATCTTGGACACAAATGATTGGGTCAGCATAGGGCATCTGACCCAAAAGGTAAATCAATTGGTTGACTAGTAGCCTAAGGGGTGGCTTTGAAAGAGACATTTGCCAAATAGGGTCGATATTTGCAAATTAGACTAACAAGATGATCTTTATCAAGAGTTTGAACTGCAAATATGAAAAAGGTCAGTTGATGGACAGGAAAGAAAATATGAAAGACTTACAGAAAAAGATGGCATATAGTAAGGCCGTAGTAGCCATGTGTAACAAGAAACTGAAAACATACAGAATACAGCAATTATTGGTTAATAGAAGCAGGATTAATAAAAGAATTTTAATGGATTTAAGGGTATGTCAAATATGATATCTGTTATATCCAACTTCTCCTTTTAGAAGACTCTCCCTCATCCATAGGTAGAGTCATGGAAGCAGGGCTGGTCCATTCTTTGTTCACAGAAAGTCACAAATTGTATCAAGGACTCAATATGCAGGCTAGTAGGTAATTCATGAGATCATCGGTGTGAAAGTCTCATCCCAAAAACCTGTAGTAGGATTAGCCAAACCAATCAGGCCAGTTTATTTTGAGTTGTGTTGGCAAGTCGGTAACGAGAGGAGACTAGAGCAGACACAAGGAAAAAGCCGAGATGCATGGGAAAGAGAAAGAGAATGAGCAAGCTGATTCCTAAGCAGTCTCACTATGGCATGGCTTTTCCATCCCAGTCCACATTATCTCTCTAGGATAGTCAGTCCCCTCCACGCCCCTTTGCTAAAGATGGAATGAGGAAGCCTGTTCTTCAAGCCCAAGGTTTCTCAGCACATGAATGTGGCCAGAATGAGGCCTAAAGAGATGACCCAGTTTGCAGAGTGGCCCTGGATCCTGGGTAATTGCCTAGTCTCCAACATTACCTGGCTCAGCAAGATGAGCTTCTCTCCGCTTTCTCTTCTCAAAACCGGCTTGGTCAATTTTCTATGCTTTGTTTGTTTGTTTATTTTGAGACCTGGCTACCCACCTAGATTCTTGCCCTATTATCATGAGAACATCTGAGATTCTGCTCCCACTTTACTCACAGCACTTAACATACTTTGAGCTTTTGTTTCTAGCATCCTAATGAGCCTACTCAACTTAAAGCATCCTAATGAGCCTACTCAACTCATTCAACTTAAAGAAGAAATAGATTATCATTCTTCTGCCTTGCTTTCTTGGGGATCTCAGAAGTAGAAAGAAGAACAAGGACAAACATCCTTGACTTGAATTTAGAAAAATCCGAAATGACTTGTTTTTTGTTCTTTAGCATTTAAATGCAGGGGAACCACCCTTGGAAACAGAATGTTGCCCAACTGATATATGGGCCACTATTTAAATACTCCTTTAAATGTGGTGTTTGATTACTACACTTACTGAATAAGATCTTGCAAGTAACATTATCGTCAATAGAAGCCACATGAACAGATCTTGACACGAGAGTGGTAATATTCCTTTAAATTAAACTATTTGGCCTCTTTGAAAGTCCAACCATTTTTAGTAAGTACTTTGAAGACTCATTATTAATGTAACTAGTACTAATTTATACATATATAATGCATTCTGACTTATTGTACTCTGAAAATTATATTTCAGAATCATTTTACCCACCTGGAGAGAAGAATAACGGCTATTCCCTAGCACTCAGCAATATCTCAGGCCTGGTGATAAACAGGAAATGGCTGTAAATATGCCACTTCTAGCAGAGGGGTGGAACATTCTTTCAAAAGGGAGTTTGACTTTAACAGGCAGGTCCAGCTATTTGGGAGGATTGTATTTCTTCTTCCACACCCATCATTCATCCTTGCCTACTTGGATGCAGAAAGACACCCATTAGTGATTTTTAACTTTGGCTGAACATTAAAAATCCCCTGCTGGGAGATTTTTAAAAACATTTATGTTCAGGTCTCACCTTGACTAACGGGAATTATCTCTGCAGGTAAGGCCTGAGCAGAAACGTTTTAAAATTTCACAGATTACTTTAATGCACAACTAAATTTTAGAACCACTAACCTACAACACTGATTTTTAAACTTTGGTTTCCATCATAATCACTAAGGAAGTTTCTACCCCTATCTATTGGATCAGGGGATTCTTATACACAATAACTAGTTTGCAAACCACAGATTTACACAGAAAGAATTTGGTTCTTTCTGTCCCAAGGCTTCTCCTCCCCTATCTTCACCAATATCCTGCTCTCATCCTGGCAATAGTTACCATTATGTATCCTGGTTAAAATGCAATAGTGTTAATTGGAGTGATAACATGTTAAACTAATCAGCCATCTTGAGAATGTTCTCAGCAGACAGCAGAGCCCTAAGGGAATGGACGTAAGCTGGGTAAACTTTGTAGATACTTTCTCCTGTCTTCATCAGATTCATAAGACATCTGGTGAACACTGTCCATCACAATCAAACACTGAATCATGGTTCTTTTTCTCCTGGAAAAAATTTAAAAAATGTTTGTTATTTTTAAGGACCTGCTTTAATACTGAAACACTGCTAGCATTATCTCATTCTACTCTTCGCATAACCTCATGAAGAGTATACAATTATTTTCGGTACCCAGATGAGAAATCTGAATTTCTGAAAAAGTAAGCACTTGCTTGAGGATCTATAAATGGTGATCTTATTGAAGTTCAGACCTCAAGCCCCATGGCTGTTCTCTTAACTTCCATATTATCTCGTATCTGGCAGCTATTATGAAAAGAAAAGAAATATGGGTTTAAATCTTTGAAGGACTGCCATGAAGAGGAAGCAGACCTAGTCAGTGTTGCTATAGAGAGCAGATATATAGCTTAGTAAGTAGAAGTTCAAGAGGAGCATATTTCACCTTAATCTATCATAATTAACAGTTATTAAAATACTAATGATAGCTATTTCTTGAACACTTTGTGTTCAGCACTGAACTTGGAATGCTTAAATTAGTGCATTTGATTTGCTTGTCACACAACCCTGTGGTGACAGAAGTACCCTTACTGACCATAATTTGGAGGTCAGGAAACTGAGTCTCAGAGAAATGCGGGAACTTGTCAAAAGTCATAGAACCCACGCTGGTGGCCGTAGTGGTGGAACCAGATGTAGTGTGAAAGGGAATATGGTTCAATCCAAGCTCTTCAGATTATTCAAGATAGGAGTTCAGAATTGTCTTCAAAACCTTGGTTCCTGACCAATAACCTAGAAATTTCTAACAAGAGGATTGTAAATAATGGGTTGAACTACGTTGTGAAATCATGAGCTTCCCGTCAGTCACTTGGGAGAGAATGAACGGCCACTAGGCATTCCAGCTCTACTTCCTTGCTGGCTTTCTCAGATTGGGACCTCATAGGTGACCATGCCGAGAGCGAGTATATTCCCCAGAAAGTCAGAATTCATATCGAGAGCGGGTTAATAATCTATGTGAAATGTATGAATTTGGTTGCTGTGAGCGCTTTCTTCCAATTCCCATACAAGCCAAGTGTTCCTGTAGTAAATTCTCCCTTTTTATAATCTAGCTAGCGGAAAGTGATTTCTGTCTGAACCAGTTCACAGGAGTATGGACATCATGACTTACAGAATTTAAAACCGAATTTAAAAGTGGTAGAGCCTTCTCATACGCTGAAATTGGAGTGTCTGCCAGCGCATAGTAGCATCAGTGTTATTTAACAATGACAAGCCCTAAACGCTGGAATCAATCATAGTAATTTAACCTTCTTGACCTCGATGATCGGCCCCAGAAGTGGGTATTTTGCCTAAGTTGAACAATCTTTCACCTAGAATTTTTTAACAGCACTCTTGGCTAAGGTTGTGACACTGAGAGATTATAATTCCAATGTTGCTTCCAATCATATTTTCTACCACATAGAGAAAGCTGTCCACAGTCCGCTGCACATGGTGGGGAGCAGAAATGAGAGATGGATGGAGGGTCAAAGAGAAACAGAAGATTGAAAAGCTAAGAACAGCCTAGATGGAGAGAAAAGGTCCCAGCAGAATTGCCCGCTATATTATGGTGGCTCCTGGTTTTCCTGGGTGCCCTCCTGCCCAGTTTTCGACCTGACATCTGTTCTCTGGGGGCCCTTCTCCCCAGGCTGCTCAAATATTTTTTATACTGCACTCTTGGGTCTTAATTTTCACGACACTTTTACCAGTAAAAGTTTTCTTTATGATTTAGGTTTCTCACACAATGGGCAAAGGAAGTTCTGTTGCCTCAATAGTAATCTAGAGATTTGTGGCCTTGTGGGGCTATCCCATTCATAGAGGGTCCAGCATCATTTGAGAAATTCAACAAGTAGAGCTTTCTAGAAAGGGTTACCTCCATTCGTCTTCACATTGGAACAAACAGTATCTGTGAACTGAGGAACAGGCAGAGCAGGAAATTTCATGATGGGATTTAAGAGACAGAAAATGTTTACTTGCCCTTCTTTCCCATCTTAAAATTTGTCTCAGTCTATGGTCATGCCACCCTGAACGTGCCCAATCTCGTCTGATCTCGGAAGCTAAGTAGGGTTGGGCCTGGTTAGTTCTTGAATGAGAGACCAGCTAGGAATACCAGGTGCTGTAGGCATTAACAAAACAAACAAACAAACAAATAAATAAAATTTTTCTCTATCATCTTGCCACAGATACTTCCCATTCGTTCACTCGGGTTTTTCCAAACTTTCCCATGAGAGTACACCTGAAAGTATAGGAGAATGAGTGACCTTCAGTGGCTGCCTCAGGTAAGACTTTTTTCCAAAATCCAGAGTTTTATTTAAAAAATTCTTATGAATTACATATATATGCTTTATTATGAAAAGAATGTTCCTTTCTGCTATTTTTGAGTAAAATTTACCTGTCAACATCTATGTCATGTTTATTTTGTGTTCAGTATACCTCTGACAGGCCAAAGCTTAACTTGGAGATAGTGTGACTACTGTTTAAGATCCTGTGTGCACTGAATATCCTATTAAAATGCCACATTTCTGAAGGAGGCGATGTGGCAAGCCCTTAACACTTGAATGAAATCTTTTATTTTCTAAAGTCATTTTTGTTTATTAAAATATTACATACATATCATTAAAAGTATCAAATACTAAGAAAATTCTTAGTCCTTCCTTACCATGGATTTTCCCTAAACAATCCTATTGATTCTACTAAATAATGAGCTCTTGAAAATACTTCTCTTTTAACTAGGGCGGCTCTACACCCTGGATAGTCCTGATTTTTATCTTATCCCCTGTGTAATTTATTATTATTATTTCACTCCAAAGTATCTTGATTTGGATGTCAAATTACATGGTGCCTGTACCTACCTAGAGGCTGACTCTTTCTGTGTTTTTTTTTTTTCTAGCTATAATCTCCATATGTTTAAATGTATGGTTATGCCCTTGTTTCTTGATCTTGTATCTAATTTAGACATTTCCCATTATCTTCCTGCCCACGTATATCCCCATCTCTTTTCCTCCCTTCCTCTGAATAAATATATCGCCCTTTACTTGCTCTGTTGATTACCTTTGTAACTCTTTTTCTTGTTCCATGAATTATAATTTCTCTTGACTTTCTAGTTTATAAGGGAAAGATACTAGCACCTCCACGCTGTTCTTTACCTGTCTTCTCCCTTTCACGCAAATCCTATACTTTTACATTGTCAAAGGTGATAACATTTACATTCTGTCCTACAATCAAAAGTCAATCTTGTGTTTAATCTATAGGATAACTCTGTACGTTGAAGATCAATTGGTAGCATATGTTATTATGGGCATGCACTGTATAATGACATTTCCATCAATGATGGACCACATATATGACAGTTGTCCCATATGATTATAATGGAGCTGAACTATTCTTATAGCCTAGTGATGTTGTGGCCATCACAATGCTGTAGCACAATGCATTAATTATGTGTTTGTAGTGATGCTGCTATAAACGAACCCACTGCACTTCCAGTTGTATAAAAGTATAGCATATACAATTACAGTAGTAGTCCATACCATCTAGAATTGTAGAAGTGCACTCCATAGAGTTCGCACTGTGACCAAACTGCCTAATGGTATATTTCGCAGAACATATCTCTGTCATTAAGTGGAACATGACGGTTTGTCTATATATTTATTTACTGCTAAATCACACAACAATGTGATATAACTTCAGTATTTTTAATATACTTTTTGTCCCTTTCAGAATTTTCTCTCATATTCTCTGCCTTCATCATACTTCTAAGTTCCTCCCATGTCTCTAATATACCATCTATTCTATGAAGTCATCCCTTTCCTCAGTATCCTCCCTTCTGTAACCATCCATCCCTCTGCTCTAGTCTGGACTTCATGGTCTTTAGGTCTGCCACCATGAATTCATCTTATGCAAAGAGGTCTAGCCCTTACCTGGGCTAGTGGGGGTGATCTCTAGGCCTCTGCAATGTTCTGCCTGATAAGAGTGTCTTTGTCAACCTGGGGATTTTGACCACTAGACAGTCTAAGAGGGTGATTTATGACTTATGATAGGGGCTTTGGATGATGTGGCATTAGTTTCAACCTCTAAAGGAAATGGAGATCAGCTTGACCACTGGAAGGGCGGGAGACTTACGGTCAGCTATGTAAGCAGAATACTATCAATAAAAAGAAATTAACAATAAAGCAAGCTGTAGGATAGGAGTGGGGATAGGAGGAGAAAAGTACATCGCTATATGCCCATCAAACAGCACTCAGTATATAGCTGTTTAACTGGGAGCTTTTACTCAAGAGACAGCAGGACTTATGCCTTCCCTTAGCATGCTCCTTCAAATTATTTGAGGTCCTCCTGTGCTCATCCATCTTTTTGCATATGTCTAGGACAGTGGGTCTCATTTCTAGTTGTAGTGATTTAAATGAGATCAGACTGTTTTGGCTCTAGAGCCATGATGCTGCCATTTTTAGTAGAGTTCATTATTTAGTAGAATTTTTAAGTTTATATTTAATATGAATTATGGCAAGGGAGGATTCTGATGACATTGTTGAAGAAGCTGTATGTGTCTTGTGTGGCAGTGTCCAGTCCCATTGCCATAGACTAGATTGAATACAACTTCTATGTAACTGACCTTTAATCTGAGTGTGGAGATAAAGCCATGTTGATACTATGCTTTGTCATCCATCCTCCTAAAGAACATCCTGGCCTATTGATATAATTTTCTCTAAGAGTAACAGATAATCTGTTATTGTTCTCTCAAGGAAGCAAAAGTAGTGATTTCAATTCTCTATTCCTAAAAGTAATACTGGGTTTCTTTAGGGCTAAGTAGTACATGATGTTAATTTCTTAGATAATTAGGCCATGGAGCTTTACAGGGTCTGCAAGCTGGTTTAGAATTTACCAGTTTGTCTTTGGTGTTTACGGCTTCAGAAAATTGCAGATAACTGTAATAAACTGAGCTTTTTTCATTTGGATTTCTTTATTTACCAAACATTAATCGGGAATCTTCTCTGTCAGGTAAATATGCCTTTAATCTTCTGAAACGTACCTTTTAGCTGATGATGTGCGCATGTTATTACGTTAGAAAAAAAAAAAAAGAACGACATGCATTAGCTTCCAAGTAGTTTGCTGTATAGTAATACTAATATATTATATAAAAATACATATCTATACATAAGTGTGCACACATATGTGTATGCATGTACTGATAATAGCAATATCTCTCAAAAATGTATGGTATTGTTTTGATTTGTAAAATACTTCAGCACTTTTTAAAAAACTAACTTGATCTTCAGTAACTCTGAGAGGTGTTTGGAATGTGCATGATATTGAAACATGAAACCTAAAATAGGTTGCAGAGTAGGTAAGTCAATTGCCCAAGGGAACAGCACTGTAAGTGGCAGAGCTGAGCTAGGTTGAGCTAGGTGGTCTTCTTTTCACTTGAGGCCTTTGCCCTTAAGGAGTTTATGGTTAAGATGTTAGTTAAGACCTGCATACACACACTAATTGGTTAACTGCTGCTTGTGTGTAATCACATGCTCACTGTAAAATAAATGCAACATTTTCAGAAATCAGACAGAGTAGCACTAGCTGGAATATTTGAAGAACTTCATGAAGAAGTGGTAGGTCTTGGATACGAGATATGCTCTGGGGTGAGAAAATAAAATGGATAAATCCAGTGAGAAGAGAAAGTACAGTTTTGAAAATCAGACTGAGAACTATGGATCTTTATTCTGCAATTAGCAGTAACACATTAAAGGTATAGAGTAGATAAGTGGCTTGTCACAATAAGCAGTTTCTCTGTGACAATTTGTAGAAAGAATTAGAGTAACAAGACTCTGGAGATTTTGAGTTTTATTGTATTGCAGAGTAGTGACAATAGGGTGTTGGCTAGTTCCTGACCTTTTCTATATTCCCTTTATCTCCAACTGGAACTATTTGGGTACTTCTCTGTCTGCTGAGCGCTGCCTGGTTCCAGTGAAAGACTGTGTCTTGGGTCTCCACCTTTTGAGTGTATCCTTCCTGGGTGGTGAACTTGAGTGAGCCTGTCTCCGCCTGAATTATGACTCTAGGGCCATGTTGTTGCCATTTTCAACTTTATATTTGATATGAATAATGGCACAAGGGAGGATTCTGATGAAATTGTTGAAGAAACTATATGTGTCATGTGTGGCAGTGTTCAGTCCCATTGCCACAGACCAGGTTGAATACAACTTCTAAGTGATTTACCTTTAATCTGAATATGGAGATAAAGGCATGTTGACACTATACTTTGTCAGCCATCTTCCTCCCAAAAATATGCTGTGGACTTTGTCTGTAAATGACAAGATAGCCTCAAGTCTCAGTGTCTTGATGAACAGCTCTGAGTATCCAGGCTAATTTACTATCCAATAGATTCTAAATCTATCTATCAGTATTGACAAATAGGGCAAGTACACAAACTTGGACACATTTTTGGTGAGTCTTGATTAAAATAAATCTTAGCAGGATCTTTTTAAAATTTAATATTGTAGGGTTTCCCTAGTATTACCTTTATCAACTTAAGTTTCTTTCTTCTTAAAGATAACTATTGAATGTTTTCAAACACTGAGGGCGTTTGTATTGCACTCATAACTAAGAACAATCTTAGCATATATTTAAATAATCCCTCTCAGTTTTTCTTCTAAACCTCAGTCAGCAGAGATCATTTCTACCATATGGAGGTGTGCCAAAGAGAGGGGCATTCAAGTAAACAATTACAGTATTCCAGTCCTGGGTGATGAGTGTTGAACTTGACTCATGTAGGGCCTGTTTAAGGGCCTCACGAAAATAAATAATGTTTAGTTTACACAGGGAAGGGTAATACAACCAGTGGAGATGATAGAGGACCACTAATAGGTACTTCATGGGGCAAAAGTGTTATCAGATTGAATTTTAGAAATCATACTCCGTTGTATGGATGATGGGATAGATAGCAGAAATGGGGAAGGGGCTCGAAGGCAGAGACCAGTTAGGAGCTGTATTAGTCAGGATTCTTAGAGAAATAGAACCAATAGGGTGTGTGGTGTGTGTGTGTGTGTGTGTGTGTGTGCGTGTGTGTGTGTGTGCAGGGTAGGCTGGCAAGCAGGAGACCCAAGAAGGAATTAATGCTGCAGCTCAAGTCCAAAGGCAATCTAGAGGCAGAATTCTACTTTCCCTGGTGGACTTTAGTCTTTTTATCTATCTATTCAGGCTTTTAATCAATTGGATGAGTTTGATTCATATTATGGAGGTTAATCTGCTTTACTGAGATTCTACTAAATGTTAATCTCATCTAAAAAAATCCCGTCACAGCAACATCTAGAATGATGTTCAACTAAACAACTGGATACCACAGAGTAGCCATGTTGACACATACAAAAATTAACTATCACAAGATCCAATGAAATTTTATCCTCCAGATGGAAAAAGAAGAAGAATTATACCAGAATTTAACTGTGTGGATTTATTCAGCAATCGGATGAAAGTTGTGAGAGGGCACAGTCTGATTATCTGAGCATGGATCCTTAAAAAGAGATATTTTCCTGCCAACATATCCATAGAGATGATCTGGCATCCTCTCCCCTTTCCTCCTGTGTTCACTTCTTCTCTCCATTTATTGAGCAACATTGTGTCAGGCACTCTGCTAGCAAATGGGGACACAGAGGTTGCCAGAGCACATTGTTTGTCTTAGAGGGTCTCACAGTCTATTCACAGCTCTGCTTTGCGGCTTTGTAGACCAGACTAACAGCCGCTTCATACATTTAGTCCACTCTTTTGTTACTCAGGGCATTTCTGGAAGTGAGGGCAAGTATACGTGACAAAACAAACAAACAAACAAAAAACAACAACAAAAAACCATACAAACAAATAAGCTAAAAGAAAAGCTCCTCAACCTTGCTTATGTTGCCTCCAGGACCTTTCTGTACTCCTGGTGAGGTGGAGGCAGTTTCGGTCTGCTCTAGTGCTGTGCGCACAAGCTGATCACAAACTCATTAGTCTTACAGAAGTCTAGGGTGGTCTGTCCCACCTTTGCTTCTCCACTCCCAATGAACAAACAAGCTTGTGCACTTGAACAAGGATCATGATGCAGGATTCCATACATTTCTTGTAAAAATAGAATCTCCATGAACTCTTTTGTCCTGGTCCCTAAGAAGCTCGCAGAAGTTTCAGCGAGAATGACAAAAATAGGAACTAGAAAAAAAAGCTTCTTTGGGGAAAGATATACTTTAAAATGTTTGGTATAATGTTATATGGGGATCCACATCTGGTTTTTCCATATTTATCATGCCAATAAAACATGCACCTGTTAGTTTTTCATCACAAGCCATATTTCTCATCTGTCTAGTTTGACCTTGTCACAAGACATTTCCCTTATAGCACTCATTTGGATTTTTGTACTGAGTGGAAGTTGGAAGTGATTGCAAAGGAAGGCAATTTCATTTGACGTCTTATATGTGACCCATTTATCTCCTTATGGAATATAAGGAAAATATTGGAGAGGAGCACTAGAGAATAAGAAATATTTCTACAAGTATATAAGATTCCAGTTTCATCTTACACGTGTCTTAGTGATTTTAGCCAAAGAGCATGGTGTAATTATGTAGATGTTTGAATCTGGTGATTTGTTGTACCTTGTGGGAAGGACAGAATAAGAGGCAAATCATTTTCTATATTCCTAGATACTGGCCTTTTTTAAATTCTGTAATTTATTTTCATTATGGAAAATTTCAAACATACGGGAAAGTAGAAAAGAAAATATAATGCACCCACAAGTACCTATCACCTAGCTTCAACAATCATCAACAAAGGGACAAACTTGTTTCTTCAATACACTTATTACTTCTCAAGCCCCTTTGAATTATTTTGAAGCAAATCCTAAACATATCATTTTATCTGGAAAAAAAATTTATAACTCTAAAAGATAAATGCTATTTTTATAACATAACTAAAACAACATTATTATACCTAAAATACAATTCTTCAATATTAAATAGCTGGTCAATACTCAAATTTCCTTGATTGTATCATTTGTTCAAATCAGAATCCAAACAAAGTCCAACCATTGCATACAGCTGATATCTCTTCAGTTTCTTTAAACCTAACCTTTTTTTTTTAAATATCTTTTCAACTTATATGTTAAAGGAATTAGATCATTAGTCCTGCAGAACTTCTCATAGTCTTGATGTGCCTATTGAATCCTATAATATCACATAATATATTTCTATCCTCCCCATTTCCTTAACCAATATTTCTTGTAAACTATTGGTCTAGAGCCTTGATCAAATTCAGGTTAGATTTTTTGGCAAGAATTGTCATAGGTGGTGTGGGAATGTTCTATTGCACCACGTAAGGAGGTGGTGCACCACATACTGTCTCCCTGCCTCTGAGTGATGGTAAGATCGATCATTGGGTGTAGGTATTGTTAGGCTGATCCATTATTATTAAAAACCTTATTTATTTAGTAGCTATCAATGACCATTGCCTAGTTCTAGTTTCTTTTCTTTTCTTTTTTTATTAGAGATTGCAAAACCTAAATCTAAAATCTTTATGTCTATCATTTCTTCTTTGGTCAGTGGGAGACTGGTTGATTTCAGTCTTTTGACATGACCAGAATTTTTAACTTAAAAATAAAAGATTAAATATTTGTAAACGATAGGGGCATACTTAACATAGCCACACTCAAAGAACAATTCAACTGCATTGTTAGTTTCCCAAAGCGATAGTTTGACTTGCCGGGACTTTAGGAAAATTCTAATAGATGAATGTTTAATTCCATGACTAACACAAATGACAGAAAAAAAAAGGGAAATTAGGTGGATATTGATAGAATTAAAACCTGAACTGTAATACTAAGCCAAAATACTAAGCCAGGAAAGTGCCACTAAATTTAAAAAAAATAATAATAATTCAAAATGTCTAACCGTGTAACTTCATTTCAAGTGTGAAGCCAAATTAAAAAGATGAATATAAAACTGTCCTTTCTGTTTCTATTTTGATTCATTAAAGTTTATGCATGGATAACTCCAAAATAAAGGCAAATTTTAGTTTGGTTTAAAAAAATTTGAGGACTGAAATGCATATATTAAATTGGTAGAAGGTTCAATATGTACAGTTCACTTTTTGCCTTTTTGAGTGATTTCAATAATTACCTCATAGACATTTAATAGTTTAGAGTGATTTCCTAAGGTTCATTTTCCTGATCTGATAAATTGTTCATCTGTGTCAAGTTTTGCTAAAATTGAGCTAAACCTTATAGGATCGCTCCTCTTATCACCTGCAATTTATCAAATGTGGGTCAGCACTTCAGATTGATATTTAACGCATTAGGCACTGGTGAGCACACCCATGGTGTTAGCAAATTTGACTTGTTCACTCTACTAGTGCAAAAATTGGGAAGTGGGGAAAGAGAGTGAAAGGTACAAAAGCCATTCAGTATCTTTAAGTTTCATGCATGTGGCACATTTTAATTCATTTAATTTCCCCATATGTGAGTAGTTGAGGGGATGTGTATGGATAGTTTTTTCTAAATATCACTAAATTCCCACTCTTGCTGGATACTTTTACCTAAGCTAGGTTTTGAAAATCATTATTGGTAAATATTGTTATAGTCATTTCAGAGACAAGGAAACAAGCACTCAGAGCATAAACTGTATAAATTCAAACAGCTAACAAGGAATAGAGCCAAATTTGAACCCAAACATCTGTCTAACTCACAGGCTGGCTTCTTCCCCTACCTCATCTGCCTGCTAGCAATGTCAAACTATCTCAGTTTTCAGAAAATGTGCTCTATTAGTCATTTAACATATATTCTACTATGACTGGATGTCACCATATGCTTTTTTTCTTTTTGAAGAATACACTGTCTAGGAGGTAGGGTCTGACAAGAAGGTGCACACTGCCCAGGTTGTCCCCTCATTGGAAATATTACAGAATGTAGAATTGTATTAAATAAGGTAACCTGGTATGGTGCTAGGTGAAATGGAATTCTATAAGCTCTGGCCCAAACAGAAAGTCAATACATTAAGAACCAGAAATCACTAAGGAGCACTGTGCTTGGAAATTCAATACACTAATAAGTAACTCAGTACTGTGTCCATGAAAGATCCCTTATTGTCCACCAAAAACTGTTAATGCACTCCCACTGGTATCAGTCAGTCCTGCATTTTAAAATAAACACATAAAAGAAATCAATGAGAGGATTTTTTCTTTCTTGAAGTTTGCTACACAGACTCGATGATATTATCAAGGCAAAAACTCTATGGGACTATTTAACAACCCTGGACGCTTTTGTTGTAAAATTAAAATTAAATTGAGTACATTCAGAAAATGCATTTTTGTATGAGGCTTATAATCACATATGTATAATTAAAAATTAGATTAAAATAGACTGGTTCTCTCTATACAAAATATTTTTGTCTCTGTTATCAAGCCACTGTAAAAGTGGTGATTGTGAACACAACCGATAATATACCCTCTGAATTTCATATCTTTGCACAGACAGGCACCAGCCTACCTTAATCTAAACTCTTGATAACACTTCGTGTTTATGGAGTGCCTACTATATGCTAAGTTTTTGTTAGGCTGTGGGGAAACAGTGAAGAATAAGACAAATTGCTTCCTTGCCTTGGATCACACATTACATAGGTGAAGAGAGACAAATGAACAATCAATTATAATACCGTATAATAAGTGTTTTGACACTTTCAGAAGCATGTAACGGAGTTATCAAATATAACCTGGGGGCAGGGGTGAGGATGAGGTTCTGAGAATGCTTGTAGGAGAATGTGACATTAAACTGAAAGGATAACTTGGAGTTAGTCACACTAGGGCTGGAGTTGGAAGGAGTAGGGTGGGGGAGGCATGTATGTTCCAGACAAAGAGAAGACCTAAAAGCTAGAGAGAGCATGAGCCATTTGACAAATTCAAGGACAGTGAGGAAGGTGAGAGTGAGGACAATGGGAAATATAAAGGGATGGCCCTCAGAATGTAAGTGGTGAACCGAGGCTAGAGAAATCATGAAGAGCCATGTAAGCCATGTTCAGATGACTGAACTTGACCTGAGGACAAGGGGAAATAAAGAAGAAAGTGAGATGGTATAGTTTGTGTTTTAGAAGGGCCATCTGACTACTGGGGGGAAAATAGATCGGAGCGGGTACAACCAGCTGGGAGGCTTTGCAACAACCCTGGTGAGAGATGATGGTGGCCTTGCTTGGAGAATGGGCAATGGCAAAGAGAATGGATAGCAATGGACAGGTTTGATAGTTGACAGGACATAGTTAAAATCAAGATGTCAGCAGGGCCGCACTCCCTCCAAAGGTCGTATGAGAGAATTTGTTTCTTGTTTTCTCTAGCTTCTGGTAGCTGCCAGCATCCCTTCGCTTGTCGCTGCATCACTTTAATCTTTTAAGCCCAAAGTCTTCAAATCTCTCTGTCTTTATCATCATGTCATCCACTCCTCTCTGTGTGTGTCTAAACTGCCTCTGCCTTACTCTTATAAGGTTATATGTTATTGCATTCATGGCTCACCTAGCTAATCTGGGATAAATTCTCTATTTCAAGACCTTTAACTTAATCACATTTACAAAGAGCCTTTCTCTAAATGAGATATTGGTTACAAGTTCTAGGAATCAGAATCTGATATCTTTGAGGCCATTATTAGCCAGCTACAGTGTTTAGTAAATCTTTGGGGTGGTGAGAACGGACATGCATCATCATCTTCATTTCACAGTCAAGAAAGTTAAAGTTTAGAAAGTTTAAGTGAACTTCTCAAGGTCATGAACCCTTCTAGTGGCAGACATAGAACTAGAAATATTGCACAATTCTTTTTAAGCTGTCTTGTTTCCTCAAGAAGGTCCAGAGGACAGATGGCACCTGGTCCATCTTCTTGCTTTTCTGTGCACCCTTGGACAGTGTGCTTCAAAAGCACAGCATAAAAATGACTCTTGGGGCTGACTTACTGATGGAAATCTGGGATCACTTAGAACAGTCTTGGTATTATTAGGATCCAGGAAAAAGGCTGGTGTGGAAATCTGGATCCAGCTGTATCATTAATAAGATGTGTGAACTTGGGTTAGTTTTTATGACTTTCTGCTCCTCAGATTCCTCATGTTTAAGATAAGGGGATTGGGCCAGAAAATAATCTGTTCAAATCTAGATACCATTTTTTTTTAAAAAACAGTGTGCTAAGAATCTCTATTCTAGACTGAGAACTTGGCTTAACATTATTTTCATGCACTTCTCAAAAACAACCTGATGAAAGAGGTGTAATTATACCCATTTTGCTGACAAGGCTTAGAGAGATTTAAACACTTGACCAAAGCCACACTGTAAGCAGGTGGTGGATCCAAACATGACTCATCTGTTTGATTCCTTAGATCTTCTTTGATCTTCTGCTTCCTGGTTCTCTCCACACTCCCCATTCATCCCACTGTGATGCCATGATGCCGCCATGGCATAGTGGTCGGGGCTGTATAATGGTCATATACTAAGCTAAATTTCACTTGACACAATCCACTTGTCTCTACTGGTTTCAGAGAAGCTAGATAATGGCTGGCAACCAGATATAAGATAAGCCCTGATTCAGAATATCATGTGAGAGAGATGTGGTCCTGAATGAAGCCAGAACTTCCTAGGGAAAATTCCCTCTTGCAAATGTCGCAGGAAGTAGAACTGTGTGAAACAGAGGATAGCAGTGGTATACTTTTATTAAATAGATTGTACTCGGTAAGCATTTGTTTCTGCTTTGGTCTATAAGCCCCAGGTTCTCTGTCTCCATGACTTTCGAGGAAGCTTTTTAGAATCATTAACTATCGGACCAGGAGAAGCCAGGAAACAGGGTAGTCTCATGTCTACATTTTGATTTGAAGAAATAGAGGCATAATTAAGTGAAATTCATTCACCCAGCAAATATTGCATGAGAGCCTTTGTTTCAGATATAGTGCTAAGCACAAGGATACAGAAATGAAACAACACAATCACTGTTCTAGGGCAAAGCAAGCTCATAAACATATAAGCAAGCTCATAAACATATAATTTCAATAAATATGATAAACACAGCAATTGTGCTGAGAATTCTATGGGAGCCTAAGGGAGTCAGCAGAGACCAATGTTTGAGCTAAAAGAACAAAGTGGAAAAAAACAAACCAGGCAGAGGAAACAAGATCCTGGATGGGTCAAGTGTGTTCAGAGAAGAAGGGTAAGTGGTTTGTGGTGGCTGGAACCTGAGATGATGCAAATGGAGATCACTGAGGCTGGGGTGAGACTTACCCAAATACAAATAACTTCTGTCCTGTCAAGATTCAAGATTTTCAGTCCCTACCTTCAAGTAGACCCAGAGGACAGATAGCACCTTGTCCATCTCCTTGCCTTCCTGTGCACCACTGGATAGTGTACTTTAAAAATGCAATATAAAAAAAATGCCATTTTTCCTTTCACTGAGCCTATTTCACACAGCTTGGTTTTACTGGGCTAAACTCGGCCTCCTTCACCCAGGACATGGGATCTCTTTCACGTGCTTCAGAACCTCTTGGGGCAGCAAAAATGTCTGCTGACCACATGGAATAGTTTTGTGATATGTGTGAATCAGCTCAGGCTCTTCTACCTTATTTTTTTCTGTTTCTAGCCTGCAGCAAAGTCATAACCCCCTCCACCTTCCCACGCCTAGCATGGAGGCCTCAAGTTACACTGTGACTCTGAGAATACCTGGTACATCTGTGTGTGCACATCGTTGAAAATGCCTTCTGAATAAAGTCATTGTTTTTCAATCATCAAAGAAGAATGACTAAATATGCAGAGATTTGGGAATGTTTTGTCTTCTATTAAAAAAGCGAAGAAAGATATATTGCTCCCTTTCTTAATTTTAAGATTAATCCACTGGCCTTTTCATCCAGCTTCCAGGTATTCTTTCAGAATTCATTAACCACAAGTTGCTGTCCCCATCTCCATGGTGCTTATGTATATTTGATGTACTTTTACTGGCTGACTGAACAGTATGATGGAAATGAAGGTAGAGATCAACTGCTACTAGTAGTCCCATGGCATTCCTTTGTCCTTTAAAATTGGTAGACCCTGCCAAATTCCTTTCCATTAATTATAACAACAATAATAACAAAAGCTTCTTTTGGGGTGTTCTCTCTGACTTTGTAATGCACTCCTATATTCCACTTAGGACATTTTCTACTTAATGAGATGCAGTGATACATAGTCTTCTTTGCTGTTTTTCTTTTGGCTCAGTGTGTTTTTTTGTACCTGCAAAGACCCTGCAGTTTTGGTCCTGACTGTCAAAAAATAATCCTTAAAGAAGAAGGAAAGAAAATACTGAGCCTGAAAACGCAAACTTGAAAAAATCTAATTTTCTTCCTTTAGCATTTCTTGATGACCTACTATCGCTATACTAGACTTTGAGGGCATAAAGATAAATCCATCTATGTCCACAAGGAAGTGAGTTGAGTGCAGAAGACTAAGAAGTAAACTAATAGACACAGACAGCAAGAATGAGTGTCCCTAAAACACTATGGGAGTGTGGGAGAAGGGCCACTTAGCCTGGTTGGAGGGTGGGAAAACAAAGAGAATACATTTCCAGAGCAATGCTGAATTGATTCTTAAAGAAATAGAATTGAATAAGTACTGGGAAAAACATTATGGAAGAAGGGGAGGAGAATGGAGGAGGAAGAGATGACACAAAGGATAATAGAATAGAATGAACAATATTTAAAAAGAATTGAAGATCAGGTGCATAGAAGAGCACGTGCAACGTCATGTGTTAGGGAGAGGACAAAGATTTTATCCTTGAGCTGAAAAAAACAAAGGGTGAAGACAAACCAGACAGAGGAAACAAGATCCCGAATGGGTGATCCATGGAGAGAATAAAGATTTTAATTAATACCCTTTCATATACCATTATCTCACAAATGTTGGTTAAATAAATAACTGTAGTAGATATTATGGTATCTAGATAAAAGCACTCTAGGCTAAGAACATTAGTTATTTTTCCAAGTCCTTGCAGACACCTAATAAATGAGAGAACTGGGATTTGATTCTACTCCTCTGGCTGTTGGTTTGGACGCTTGGCAGCTGCCTCACATATTAGGCATTGTTAGACATCCTTTCTTAAGAAGAAAGGTCCAGTATTACCACATGAATTAACTATATTCTCTAGGGCTTCGAGGAAATTTTTGTAATGTGTATGGTTATAAGTAAGAAATCAAAGAAGGAAAAAAAGAGGTTCTTTAAAGGAGGGCACTGAATGAGTTCAAAAGAGAAGTCAAGGATGAAGGAGGTTAACCACCAATGAAGTAAAGGAGTAAAGTAATTAGAGTCAGTGAGCTAACGATACAATTTAAAGACTTTACAGGAAGGAGCCAAGGTGGGAATGGAGGAGATTAGATTGCAATGTTTCTAAGGGTTGGCAAAAACTATAGGGTAAATCAAAAGACTGTTACCAATTCAATCTAATTTTATATCATGTTAGGAAATTGAGTAACAGTCCATTAGCTGCAAAGCTCAGAATCAAGAAGAGAGCTAAAAGACAGGGCAAGTTCTGGAAGCCTCATATATCCAGGATTTTGGTTTAGCAACATGTTGATACTAGAAGGCTCTTAGAGATCATCTCCTATTACTTCCTCATTTTGCAGCTGAGGAAACTGAGGCCAGGGAGATGGTGTTAATTCTACATGTGATTGAGCTTACTGCTAAGCACAAACTTGATTTTAAGCTTTCAATACCTAATTCAGTGCTCTCTGCAAGAATGTGAATTTTATATCAAGGTAGGTTTTTGATAGTGGTTAGAACACCAAACTTCTCTACCCACAGGCCAATCAGAGAGCATGGGTTATAGAATCAGGAACCTGAATTGCAGAGAACAATGGGAAGAGAAAAAGAAGTGTGACCTGGAAAAGCAAGCACTAGGAGGAACTATTATAATCAAAGATGGGACATGAAGAAAGATCAAATGGTGGTAAGGGAGAGGATGGAGGAACAGAAGCAAGAAGAAGGGCTGGCATATTGTCAGTATATGTATCAGAAAAACTCTTTAGTTTTATGGAAAGTAAATCCTCACTTGCATTTTTGTTAAAACATTTTTCAAAAAGATTAAAATGAAAAGGCAGCATCGTGTAGCAGGGAAAGTGTGGGCTTTGACCTCTGTCAATCCTGACTTGAAATTCTGACTCTGACTCTGTGTCAGGGTTCAGTCAAGAAAACATGAACCACTAAGTTATTCTGACATAATTTACTTTAGGAAAGCTGTTAAATATTATTGAAAGATGGAAACGCTTAACAGGGAGCACTGAGGAAACATAAAGTTGCAGAAGCAGCTATTGCCCCTTGGGCTGGTGGAACAAATGGAAGCGGCTAGGATTTTCGAACTTAGAAGCTTGAAGGAGAAGCCCTTGCAGCAACTTCTGAAGAAGCTCCTGGTCAGGTAATGCTGGTGCAGGTGCCCTTCAAAGCCTGGACTCAGACCACAGAAGAGAGAGCACCGCCTACATGGTTCTGATATTTGCAAAGGGTGCAATGACACTGATTTTAGAAGTGAATGATAAAACATGTACGTTGGAACCAATTACTGCAATTGGGAGCAACTACTGCCATGATGAGGAAGAATTGCTGGGGAGGCTCTGATGGGGACAGTAGGAATCAGGAAGGAGAATGGACCTTTTCTTTTCCTACAGTCTTCTGGATTCTTTTAGAATCCTCTAATAGTAGAACTTAACAAAGAGCCATCAGAAATGAGAAAGTATAGTATGCAGAGTCTCAGTCCCCAAAATTTTAAATTCAGAGTATAGAAGGGTAGGTTTGGGACAAAAGGGCTATAATTTAAAACCAACGCAGCCTCTCATTAGCTCTTTGATTCACATCTGCATAGATCTCTGATCCTAGAAATGAATCAACCCTCCCTCCATGCTATAACCCCTCCCAATTCTGATCTGTTCTCCCTGTTCTCTTTTATGATACAACTCAAAATGGTTGTCTGGCTTCAGTGTCCTTAATTCCTCATCTCCCATTTTCTCTTGAAACTTTTCTAATCAGGGCCTCATCCCTAACAGTCTATGAGAACTAACCTGTTTTCCATTGCAGAGAGCTATTCTTCCTCTGGTTGTGATTCTAAGTTTTACCTGTGAATGCTTTTGCATTCTTCTAAAATCTCGTCACTCCTTAAAGAAAAATTATAGAGGTCAGAAGTATGACCTGACCAGAAAAATCATATGAAGAAAAAAGTAGAAAGATAAACCCACTCACTTCATATTCCATACTGTTTTTAATTTGGCAAAAAGTAAATGTATTGTATAGATAGAAAATTTTCAGAATTATTCGGAATATTATCTTGAGAATGTTAGCTCCAGCTTTGGCTTTTCAAATGACTTATTTTAGGGCTGACCTGGAGCTCAGGGAAGTGAAAAAAAATTGATCTAATTTTTGAGAGATAAGTATTGATGATGAAACTTGCCTTTTTTCTCCTCATATCTTGTGATGACACCCACTATCCCCTCCTAATGTAATTTAGGCTGGAGACAAATATGAATAGCCATTTTGATTTCACAAATAACTGTTGTTAGTAGTAAATCCTACAGTTTCAATCTTTGGTCCAGAAAATCCTCCCAAATGTGAGCAGCTTTGAAGCTACTTTTAATCCACAAATTAAACTAATCGGAGCCCTGTATTCGTGGGGAAAGCACAGGCACCCTAGAACTAGAGCTATGTATATTTTCTTTTAAGTAAACAGTTGGAATAAAAGCATTGAGAAGCTGGAAAAGATTTCTTTTGAAAGAAGTCCTACAAACATCTTGTCTATTAGAGCAAACCTCACCCACCTGTACCCTGTTAAGTCTTTCTTAACCTCCTCTTCCTGTAGCCTTGATTTACCTCAATAGTTCTGATACTTGTCCCAAGTCTTTGAAAGCATGTCTTGATTATCACCATCTGTAAAATGGGATAGCGGATGAGGTTTAATGTGACAATTATGATAATATTTTGAACATGAAAGCAGCTCAAGTGTCCATCAGTGGATGAATGCATAAAGAAAATGTAGTATATATACAATGGTGTATTATTCAGCCATAAGAAGAAAAAAATCTTGCCATTTGCAAGAACATGGATGGACTTTGAGGGCATTATGCTAATGAAAGTTAATAAGTGAAATAAGTCAGACTGAAAAAGAAAATAGCGTATGCTCTTGCTTGGTTTGGCTCTTGCTAAACCAACCAACTGACCAACTAATCGAAAATTCCAAAAAATAAAAAAACAAAAATTGAATTCATAGATAACAGAGAACAGATTGGAGGTTGCTAGGGTTGAGGGTTAGGAGTGGGCAAAATCGGTGAAGGTGTCAAAAGGTACAAACCTTCAGTATAACTGAAAATAAATAAGTCATGGGATGTAACGTACAGGATGGCGACTGTGGTTAATAGTACTATATGTATATTTGAAAGTGGATAAAAGAGTAGGTCTTAAAAGTTCTCATCATAAGAAAAAATTGTAACCATGTGTGGTGATGGATGTTTACTAGACTTATTTAGCAATCATTTCACAATATATAAAAATATTGAATCATTATGTATATGTACACCTGAAACTAATGTAATGTTATGTATCATTATATCTTCATAATAAAAGATAATATTAATATTGTGAAAGAATCTGGCTCATTGGAAACACTTAGTAAATGTTTGCTTATCCTAGATATAAAGATACCACAAATGAACTTCAAGAGTCTGTATATTGTCTTTGCTCTCAAAGAATCTTTCAGAAGGCTATTGAGCTTTGAATGACAGCCCCATATGACTGTCTGAGGGCAGCCTGCCCCAGCTCTGCATTTCCAGGAAGTTCTAGCCTCTTTAGGGATAGGTGCTGTTAGACTCAGGGCATCACCTGGTCTTTTCTGGTTCTCTTCAAGGCATTAAGTAAGCTACCAAAAGGTTCTTCACACTGCGGTGGACTTTCAGGCTCCTAAACAAACTAACTCATGATTGATTAGGAAAATGACATTTACAGAGGTTTTGATGTTCTCATGGAGTTAGATAACTGTAGTAAGATGAAAGATTGAAGGTGAAACAGTGGACCAGAATAAGAAAATGCATTTATTTCTTGATATGGCTATAGACATGAAGACTTTTAAAATAAAGCTAAATTCTTGCCTGTGAACTATAATCAGAGCAATGCCAACCAGTCGCTATTAAGAAATATATAACAACCAGTTACTTTTAAGTACTCCAATTTAAAAATCACCCTAAATAATAAAAAAAAGGTTCATCTTTTTCTCAGTTAATTTTTTTTTTGTCTCAAACATTTTTATTGTACTGCGCAGGCAATACATTGAATTTTTCAACAGTTATAAGAAAAAATAATTTAATTGATATTTTGATTACCACCACACTCATTTAGATAGATGGAAATGTAGCTTTTACTAGTCTCTTGAAAAAATAATCTAGGGTTGACAATAGTTATTTTGAAAGCTCTCTTGGGCAATTTTCTTTGATTGCATTCCACAGATATTTTAATTTTGTCATTTTTGCTCAAGGACCAGCAGTGGCTCCATATTGATCCTTAAATTCAATACTAGTGTCTTTACCTATTGCCAATTACTCAGTCCATCTTTTCAATGTAATTTTCATTATAACTCAACATTAGCACTCTGGATTGTCAAATTAACTTGCTTCTGACTTCCTTAAAAGCCAATTACAAAATTACAGAGTGTTTTTGGAAAGACTAATTCACTCCCTTATTTTCAGACAAAGACAGGCTGAGACTGGCTGAGTCAGATGGCTAGTTATTAACAGAATCGGACTTAGGCCTAGGTCACCTCATCCTCTACTTAGTTATCATTCTCCCAGACTGTGTTGCTTCCAGACTCATTTTCACCTTTCTGCCACCATTCAAGAATGGCACTTCCCAAAATGCCATCTTCTTTCTTTTAAACATTTTGTCTTTTCATCATTCCAGACACTGCTTCAAAACTCAGCTTCTCTAGAATACTCGCTCTTTAACATCAGGTAGCTCTTATTTGCCTTTATCACATGACAAAATCTCTCCCGAGATCCTAGCAGCCCTTCCTCCTGCTTGCAAATTTGAAAGAATTCAAGTCAAACTAATATCACTTTGGGTTTATTCTACTTCCTAATAGTATCACGTGCTTTTTGGTTCTCTAATCATGAACTCCTTGATAGAGTTTTCCTCATCATTTTCCCCCACCTCCTATCCTGGTGGTAAGCGTACTGGTTCTTTACACAGAGAGCAGTTCAATATCTACTGACAGAACAGCAAGAGAGGTGGGGGCAAATTGCTTCATCTTGTTTACATGTTATCGCTTTTAGAACACACAGAATTCTCTCTTTCTCTCTCTCTGTTAATGCAGTATATATTCAAAGCTGCCCGTAGTAGGCTAAATTTATTTTATGTCAGTTTTCCTTGGCCTTGGAGGTGTGACATGGTTGAAAGGCGTATTGCAAGTAAATTGTTACTAATAATAGTTACAGTACTGACATTTGGAAATGATTTTTATATATATATATTTTTAAGTAGAGAAAATTCAAAGTTATCCGTATAATATCACCTTTACCACTTACATTCTCCTATGGTTAGAAAGTGATAGAGCTGCAGTTTGATATTAGCCACTCTCTTTTAAGATAAACATGCATACTCTGCTCTGCTATATCATACATTAATTTCTAGTCTAGCTTATTTCTCTTATTTCTGCATTCTCAGAGAGATGCAGTATTTCAAGAACAATGAAGGCTCTAAGATTCCACCCTGTTACAAGCTACCAAATTAGCCTGCCACAGTTTCATGGATGTCAGTAGATGACATGAAACCCCTGGGTCAGAGACAAAGAACAGTTATTGCTAATAGCAATAAAAGTAGCCAAAGTACTGGCATTTATACCAGTTCTCAAACTCCATTTCCATAGTGTGATGCAACAAGGGCTAAGTGACACCTGTACATGGTGTGTTGTGTTATAGAAGACTGAGATTAGGAAACCCTAATCCTTTATAATGGTCTATGCTATGAGCAAATTTACCTTACCCAAACTTTGCCCTCAAGGGAGACATTACCAGTATAAAAACATCCTTGAAGTGATAGTTCAAACAAAAGATCAATACCTCTGCTCATAAGACATGAAGAAACAGGAGGGAATCATAGAGAATTATCTGTTAACAGAGCTCATTGTGACCTTTGTATCAGATATATGGCTCTTGTTTACAGATCAGAGCCCTGGAAATTATTCTGATAGGCCACAAGTCCACAAGGAATGTGTTATGACCATGATAAGAAAGGGACTCCAGATAAATCTTCGTAACTGAAGGGAAGGGGCAAATGACACCTTGCTCAGCTAGAAAGGTAAAAGAAAGGCAAGTGTGAATGAATTGCTATGTATAAAGGATTGTTTAACCATTCAAATAAACAGGACCATGGCCCACGAAAATAAGTGTTACTACTAAAAAAGAGTGATGGACTAACCAAATAGAAACCAAAAGAATTGTGAGGAGAAATGATGACATGAAGAAGGTGAGGAAAGGGAGAGGCAGAAGAGATTGGGGCAGAGGGTAAAATGTTGATGAATGACAAAGAGAAAGAAAAACATATTGGCTCTTATTTTGCTTTCATTTGTCTCAATAAGAACAATATTCACAGTAGAATAGACTATATCAAGGGTCAGCAAACTATGACCTGAAGGTCAAATCTTTCCAACTGCCCGTTTTTATAGATAAAGTTTTATTGGAACACAGTCACTACACTCCCCACTCCCCATTTTACATATCATCTATGGCTTTTTTCATTTCCAGGGGAGAACTGAGTCATTGCTATAGAGATCATATGGCCTCAAAGTCTAAAGTGTTTATTATCTGTCTTATCACAGTAAAATTTGGTGACTCTTGGTTATTTACAGTATTGTTGGCTGAAGCAAAGTTGGGAGGGATAGTATATGTTAAATAAGATCTACAACTATCTTTATGGTTTTAATAATAAATAAAATTCAATAAGATGAAAGTAAAGTTCTGTGCATGAGCCTTAAGGCTTACTGCTACTAGATAGAGGCTACATAGCAAGACAGATTTCAAATTAACACAGGAAAAAACTTTCTAATAATCAGAGCCATTATCCACAAATGAAACAGACTAACTTGGAAGATAATGTGTTGTCTTCACTGGAACTTTAATGTAGAATCTGAGAACCCCTATGGATGCGGGCTGGAGGAGGGGACCTGCCAGCTGTGACTCAAGGGTGGTGGACAAGGAGGATTTTAGTGGCATGGAAATGCTCAGGCCTGAGGGCAGAGAAGAGCTGGATTCCCCCAAAGTAGACTAAACTTAGGCTCAGAGCACCAGGAAAGTAGGGGAACCTGATGATAGGAGAAAATATTTCTGAAAGTATTTGATAAGAAATATTTCAAAAAAGAAATTTAAAATGAATCCTCATGGAAAAAATCAGAACATCATAGTGCCTCATTATACTTTGCTTACTGTTTTATATTGAATGACATATGTGGCTATTATGGCAATCCTTTTAGAGTTTACTAGAATCTCTGAAGGACTTAATCTAGCTCTGATTAGGAAATGTAGGGCATGACCCTACTTCTGCCTTTGATTCATTGTGTATGGTCTGTAGTTTCCTTTTCTTAAAAAGTAGTTGACCAGATACCACTCAGATGCTATGATGGCCTAAGTTGCTTCTTTTTTCCACCACCCAGCTGAGGAGCAGGGCATGTCTTCCCAAGCCCCTCATCTCTATGGAGTGCCAACAACTTTTAAGCCTGGGCCAGATGCTGTAGCCTGTGGTAAGAAGGAACAGGCTTGCTTGGTTCTGCCAAACCTCTAGGCAACGTTAAACATTTTAGTTTACAGTAAAAAATAAATCTGGAGTTGTTTAACATTCCCAAGCTATTTGTGTGTGTATGTGCACATGTGTATGTGTGTGCAAACAGGCAAAACTTGAAAGCAGAGAGTTTTAGCTGACCCAGAACCTGCCATTTCCATCCAGCTGTTGGCCTTGTGCCTCACAAGAGACTTACAGCCCATATTAATAGCTCCCATGAAATATGCCTTATTATTTTACCCAGGCAACAGCCTCAGAAGCAGCAGAGAACATCTTTTGACCCAACAACAGACAAATAAGAGTCTTCATCTGGTAGGGAGTAGGGCCAAAGTGTGTGAAACAACACTGGGATCTTTCTTCTTCAGAGAATCAATGTTACTTGATTAATTACTAGAAAAAAGAGAATTCTACCAAGATTCTACGCAAAATACAAAAGTTTATATTTTATATTTAACCCCTCAGACATGATGATCGTTTCTGGTGAAAGTCACAGATTTAGTCAAATCACGACTAAAAGGGAAGGACAGCAAAATGATAATGCACAGCTTCTCAGCTTCTAAGATGTCATCTTAGAAAAACAAGCCATATTTTAATCAGGATTGCTGTTACCAAGCTTTCAGTTAAAAATGATTAATAAGAGGACGTGGGAGATAGGATAAAGAGGTATAGTTTTTAACTCTGCTATTGTTTTGCTGTCGTCTCTGTGATGTTAGGTGACACTTAATCAGTCAGGCCCCTGTTTACCTGCTCGCCCAAGATAGACCATGGGATTTATTTTGTCAATGGGCCTTGTTGTGTTTCAGCAACCTTTGATCCAAAGAAGAGCATTTACTACTTGGCTCTTTGAACAATGTCTGAAGGCTAACTAATAGCTTGTAGTTTTTTATCCATTTCCACATTTTCTATCTCACCCACATTTTTTGAAGATTGAGCTGAGTGAAATGTTTGCACTTGCTGAAGCTCTGAACTCAAACAAGGATTTTCTGACTAGGACCAGAAACTGTCAGGCTAATTTGATAGGGTGCTATTTGAAAAATCGAAATACATCTGTACAGGTATTTTTAGATCCTCATTGAAGACCTTTCTCATCTTTCTTCAAGGATCTTGATTCAATTAAAAAACAAAAACAAAACTTCACCTGGCTCCTCCTCTGTCAAAACCAGACTTATTGTTACTCTAAAATGTTATAGTATTTACCAGTTGTTCTTTGGTTTTCAAGCTGTTCAGCATCTGAGCACAAAAATTCACTCTTCTGCCCCAAGTAACCTCTTTATATTTTGAAGACTCAAAGGCAACATAATTAGCTTACATACTTTTAACTTAATTGTATACCAATTTTTGTCATTTTCAAAATAATGTCACAGTAAATCTGAAATGATATTATCAAGAGTTTGTTATTTGAAACGCCATGCTATATTTCAGTAATTATGCAAATTAATGAAGTAAGACAATCTTATTTAGATGCAATTCACATGATAAATAGAAAATAAAACAAGAACATAGTTAAATTCAATTCTTATTTTTACAAGCTGTGTCTTATATTACTGAATTGAAACACAGGCTTTCATTGTGAAATGCTGTATTTGCAACAAGTAAGGTCATTATTAAAATTAAGCATTAAAGGGTATTTTCTTTGCTCTTTCTTTATGCAGCTTGAGAGTATAATGTGTTCCTCAAATTGCTACCATATTGTTTCGAAATGCTTATCAATGTGAAGTGTCATTCAATTTCATGGGGTCCTCTGTTCACATTCCTTCGATTGTATACCAAACAAGAAAACAGATGTGTTAATTCAGCTCTTCTGAGTATTAACTTTCAAAAATATGTTCATTTTCCTCGAATTCCAAATAATTGCTTTGTTTTGTTTTTAAACTATCTTTTTTCTTTTTTTTAGTTGCTTTCTATGACTAGGAGAGACAGTAGTCAAAATGGTGCCATGAAAATTCATCTTCAGAACTACCAGTCTTTTGCCGTTCTGAGACTTTTGACTCCATCTTCAGGAGTTCCATACTGTCTCTTGTGCTCTTCCACCTATTAAGTCAAATGTCTGGATAAGAAGCTGACATTACTTATTTCCTAGTGTAATTCATATCTATGCTACCAGGGGCATTTGCATTTACTATGAAAAAATTAGAAACTCTACCTTGGAAGGGATTCTCAAGGCCTGATTATGCCATCTTGCTTCATAACTTCAAAGACAGACAATCTACTCTCGTTGATAAATGCCTTTCTTCTTCTTCCTTTCTCTCTCTCTCTCTCTTTCCTCCCTCTTTCTCTCCTTCCCTCCCTCCCTGGCAGCTCTCTGGGATCTCTTTTATAAGGATACTCATTCCATTCATAAGGACTCCAAAGGCCTCACCTTCAAAAACTATCACATGGAGGCAACAGATTTCTTTGTCTGTCTGTCTTGCCTTTCCTTTCCTTCTTTCCTTCTTTCCTTCTTTCCTTTTCTCTCTCTCTTTCTCTCTTGCTCTCCCTCCCTTTTCCCTCCCTTTCTCTCTTTCTCTTTCTTTCTTTCCTTTTTTTGTGAACTAAAATCTGTTTTTTAATCATTGACTTTAATTTGCCCCCTGGGGTAACACAGAACAAATCTAACTATCTTTTCCACTTGACAGCTTTTCAAATATCTGAAAAGAAAAGCTAGGTCTTTCCTTCTTCTTCTTTTAGTCAAGTTAATCATTCTCAGTTTTCTCATTTGTTCCTTATTTGACATGGTTTCCAAATTTGGCCAAGCATTTTCCCTCTCCACTGCCCATCTTGATCACCAGCAGTGAACAAATTTTAATTTGACCAATGCTCTGAAATATGGTATCCAAGACTAAACATGACACTTCGAGATTCTTTAAATAGACATAGGGACAGACAGCACATGACCTATAGTTTGGTATCTGCACTTCCCTTAGTGAGATCTCCTGGACACCCTAGCTTTCTTTCACTTAACACTGTTTAAAGATCTACAATGAAACAGGCATGGCACTGGAAAGATAATAATGAACAAAAACCAGTCCTTGCTGTTGAAGGACCTATAATAGAGAACCAGTCATGTAAATAAACAATTACAACGTGGAGTGAACATGCAGTGACAGACCTATGTTTAAGGTACTGGTGTGAGAGGTAAGAGTGATTGACTCTCTATGGAGTTGCAAAGGAAGTAGTACTAAGTAGAGTTTTGATTGCTGCCAAGCCAGGTCTTTTCTACTGATAGTAGATTTTCAAATGTTAGAGTGCATTTTCAATTGAAGCTGTCAAATGGCAGGCTTTGTTCATTGTTAAAGGAATTTCAGAGCTTCCTCTTCAGTCACTTTTGAAATTTCAACTCCACCCTCTCTGTAGTAAGACCAGTACAGCCAGTATATCTGGAATTCTCAAGGCGACAGATACAGATCTGATAGTAGGTATCATTTTGTTCCTTAAAGTCTAGAACTTTCACTTGAAATGATCTTTTAGGCTGGTACGAGTATCTTGCCAGTGACTATCTTATTTCTTCAAAAGGTAATAGCCAAGATTTAAATCCACAAAGTCAATCATGTTCTTAAGAGAGATAAATGTCCAGATGCCATTTGGAAAAAAGTCACACATAGATTTGTAGTAAAGATTTTGTCACCAAATTTTGGCCTTATTTCTTACCCTGTAAAGAAGGTGACTATTAATAATTCTCTGTTTTCTTATCTAAGGCTGAAAGCAGAGATAAACAGATAACGCTAACCTTCCTTTACTGTGGGCCCTTAGAAAACAGAAATCATTTCCATACTATCTTATTATATCACTCCTGGTCATTTGCAGTTTCTTTGTTCTCATCAAATTTCCAGCTCCTTACACAGTGGTCCATTTTATTCTCAGCCTATATCATAGCAGTTCCTTGTTAATGGCTGAGTGCAGATACAGAGGTAGGTTTGATGAGAGATGCAGTGAAGAGGGAGTGGATGGTGGGAAGGTGAGAGGTGGAGGGAAGACTTAAAATTTCCTTGAGGATAAATATTGCATCTAAAAACACGTCTGGGGGATTGCAGCCTAGCTATTTGCCAGAGAGCAGAACAATTTTGTTTATTTTGCCTGACAAGGTCTAACCTGTGTGAGGTGCCATGGGAAAAAACACTGGTTGCTTGGCTGCCTTTCCCACGTCTGGCTTACTTTCCCTGTTGCATGTACTACTGCTGATAAAGTGTAGATGACCATATGGATCAAATGTAGGGGTAAACAAAACACTCAAGGAAATGCTTTATTTATGTTGTCATTTACCTCTGTAATCATGGGCATAGATCTTTCCTCACAGAAATTGAAATACAACTTCATCTTCTGTTGTTAATCTCCGAGAATTGGAGTTTTATGGCTCTGAGTTTAATTCTTTAGCTTCAGAGATGACCTTAACAGTGCCAAGTTCTTTTTACGATAATGCCTTAAATTTGTGCAACACTTAACAGTTTAATAAAATCTTGGTACATATTATGCTATTCGAGTTAAATAAAAAGGTATTTATCTCTATTTTGCAGAACAAGAAACTGAGGCTCAGAAGGGATCAGAGTTGTTTCAAGGACACAGGTGGTAAGTTATAAAGTTGGTAGTATATGCAAGTCTTTGTATTCTGGCTTCAGAATTTTCTCTGCTGAATAACACTGCTTCCAGTTATAGTGGAAGTTACAGTTCATGACATCCTAGTGCATGTAGTATTGCAAGTGATCTTCACAATGACCCTCTAAGGAAGGTTAGGCAGGCATTATATAGCATATTGTTTTCTTTGTTCAACCAATTAACAGGCTAAACTGGAAGAGAATCATACTTCATTGAAAGCCAGAGGAACCTTTTGATATCCATACTTTATTTGCTTTCAAATTTCCAAATCTCTTTCATACCATTGTACATGCAGCATACCTACTAATAGGGAAGTTCTTATTGCTTTGATTGTTATCAGTTTTGACTAAAAGAAAGAGATGCTACTAAATAAGAATGGACACTGTAGTCTCTGCTTATCACTACTGGCTGAATGTTGGCTTGCAAAGTGTAAAGTCACACTGTTAATTTTTTTTTTCTTCTCTTCATCTTTCATAACTATACTCTTTTATCTCTAAGTAACACTTAAACTAAATCACCACTAGCAGCGAGTGACTTGTCTACACTTTGAGTTAATCACTCTTCACCAGAACACACTGGCTACCCCTACATTTTCCCACTGTGACTGCCAGCAGGCCCCACCAGATAAAGCTCTCCACAGATCAGCTTCATGGGCGTGTCATCTGTACAGTTATACAGGACATAATTCTTAGAAAGGTCCCATGCTTGATTGACTGCTCTGCTGTCATTAACTTAAAATTCTTATTAATTTTTGAATAAGGGCCTTACATTTTCATTTTCTCCTGGGCACCACTAATTTTATAGCTGGTCTTGGCTCTCTAACCGAACTCACTGTGACATACACAGAGGTTCACATTCTTATTCTTTTCGTATATTTCAGAGATGTAGACCTCTATCCGAGAGACCACATCTACTCTTTGACTAAATTTTATCTGAAGCTGAAACAACATTTTCTAAAACATAGGAACTTCTAGTCATATTTTCTTTCTTATAAGAAAACAGAGTTATGCAGCTATCTTTAAAAAAAGTTCTCACAGTATAACTCAGGTTCATGTTTTACAAGAAAATACTCTATTAAATATACGTCCTCCTGACAGAGAATGAGTGAGATAGAGATAATGATAGCAAGAGAAAAAGAGAGAAAGAGGAGAGAGAGAGAGAGGGAGAGAAAAAGAGAGAGAGTCATATTCAAATAGTTACAAGTGAGTTTCCAAACCTTGGAGTCAGGGGCTGAAGAGCTCAGAAAACTGAAAAGAATAGGATATATTCTTATATTATGAGAGCGGAAATTCTTATTTACTAAGTCAGATAGAAGATGAAATTGCCTATGGCTTTGAACTTCAAATTCTATGGAGGGGGATGTTGAGAGTGGAGATTATTAAGAAGTAAAGAAATGTGGAACTTACTCTCCTTGCTCCATCCCTTGCTCTGGTGCTACTTCTCCATAATCCCTCTATATTGTTTATTCTCTTTTTATTTTCTAGTTTCTCTTCAATTATTTTCTCTTTCCTAGCTTTTTTCTCTCTCCTTCTTTTACCATTATGCATATTATTTTACTGACTTTAAAGGTAAGTCGTTGGTTCTTAATTTTAAAAGCAATTGAAAATTTTATACATTCCCATACTTTTTGCTTCTTTTAAAGCACTAGCTGGGGAATAAAAAACTAAACTTAAATTAACATTGAAAGAAATACTTAAAACTTTGATTAGTTGAAGAGTCTATGATTTTTCATGTTTCCTCTCTTGATAATTACCAAAAAGCTGAAATTATCAGTATAATTTTTTGTATAAGCCTTAATTTTTTTCTTTTTGTCAGTTGCACTTGATTAGCTATCAAGTTGACCAATCTCAGTTTATATAATGATCATATGGACATATTTTTACTACATTAATTGTCTTGTCATTAAAGGAATTTGATTATAGAATTAGTTTTAGAACCATTAACTAAGGACATTGTTATCTAGGTTCTATATCCATCTTTTGATTTGGAACTTAATTCTTCCCTGTCTTTATAAAGACACAAAGAGGCACTGAAGTGAAAAGATGGAAAGGCATGACCTCTTTTTCAAGAAGTTTGCAGAGTTATGGAAGAGACATAAGTCAGGAATTACAGTACAACATGAAAACTGATAGCTGGGAAGTGGAGCCACAGTGCAATAGCAGGGCTTTCAAAGGTGCAAGTATTTTTAAAGGCTTGAGCGAGACCAGAGAAGGCTCTCAACTAGCACAACTGGTAAACTCGGTGATGGTGAGGTGTGTGTGTCAGGGGCAGTGTGGGGCAAGGCGGCAGGGATAACTTTCACCAATTTTTAAGCTATGAAATATTAAAAAAATCCATACACTTGTATTCTGATAGAAATAGGTTTTTCCTTTTTCTAGGAGTTTAAAGAGATGTGATAAACTTTAGTTTACAAGACACTTGGGAGAGAGATGGAAGGTGGCATGCTGACTAGCTCTCTCTTTGAGTCAGTGACAAATGTTAGTAACTAATATAACTTAGGGTGAGATACCTAACCTCTTTATGTCATTATTCTCTTACCTGTAAGATGGGTCTAAGAACAGTACCTATTGCACGTAGAGTTATTGTGAGGATTAAGAGAATATGCATAAAAGTATAGTAAATATTAACATTATTATCTTGACAGTTTCAAAGAAATGTCCACATTGAAAGGGATTTTCTTCATAAGCAGTCAAGCCTGATACAGATTTTTCCCTCATGCACCTTTTAAAGCTGAGTGTCAGGCAGGCAAATTAGAGGACAGTTTTTTAATCAGTGGCATTGATTTTCACTTTCTTAACATATCATTGCTCATTTGTATTGAGGCATAACTGAATGCTAAAAAAATGTCAACCATTAGCCTTGGTTACAGAGTCAGTCATGGAAAGAGGGCCAATAGTTGAAGAAGCATGGAGAATCATCGAGATGGGAACTGGGCCATGAAAAGAGCATTTCCATGGTCTGCACAGGACTGAGAAAGCATGGGCCTCAGAGACTAGGAGCGCTCTGCTGCTTTCTAGATGTGTTGCCTTGGACAAGTCATAAAGCATTTCTGAGCCTCAGTCATTGATATTTAAATTGGAAATACAATTAATTAAAAAGATAGAAAGAGAGAAAAGAAAACCTTTGTTTTCTTCACAGGGTTATTTTGAGCTTTGAATGAAAAGATGTACATAAAAGTAGTGTATAATTTGGCATTCAAATTCTAACTTCTATTTCTTTCTTCGATCAAGACTTTATCTTTGTATAAATAGTAAATTTATGTTTACCTTTTTTAAATGTTAAGTGTTTGATTCTTCCTGCTTATTTCTTAATAATCGATAATCTAGGTCACTGTTCTGCTAACTTGCGGCACATTAGAATCACCTCAGGGGGTTTTAAAAATACAGATGTGTGGGCCCTCTGGTATCCTGATTTACACTCTAGGTATCCTGATTTACCTGTTCTGCATTCAGTTCAATTATGGGCAGTTACACTACTGGAGAAGGAATAAAAGATATATTTGCAAACCATTTATGAAAGAGACGTAGTTGAAAAATGGCTGAAACATTTGATTAACTAGGAATTAACAACCATATTCTGCTTTAATTTTCCGAAACACCTTTATGGAAGCATGAAATATAAATTAAATCAGATTGTTTTTGGATAGTTCCACCATGATAGCATTGCTTTGGCTTCCCTAGTTTCACTTTTCACAGCTATACTAAGAAAAGTACTTATTTTTTCTATATACTTAATTTCCACAGATGAATTAAAGGAACCCTTGAATTCTTTTTTTCATTTCTTATTTCCTATTATTTGTTTTGACTCAGAATCTCTCCATTTCCCTCTCTACAGCAGGGGGATTTTTGCACTCCAGGATGCCTTTATGAACCTTTAATAATCTCCCTTAGGCAACAAAACCCTTTAGTATGCTCCACATTCTCCCTTCTGTGCACTCTGCTCTCTTCTCCCTACCTAGAGTAGAGACCATGAAATTTTCTTTGGTCCCAGGATGGGCCAAAGTCAAGTACAAAGGTAGTAAATGAGAGTTTTTTAAGTCCAAGTTCTGGCATTGGATGCTATCTTCTGCTACAAGATATCCAGGGGCTATTTCTCTGTAAGGGACAGGGTCTCCTCAGGGTATAGACAGGGCCTCAGAAAATGAATAGTCAGCAATTTATTTCTGGACTTAGGTGCGCAGGAAATCTGAGAGGCCTTTGACCAATATGCTTTGTCATCTAGGATAAAGGGCATTTTTATGGCTCTTAGTTCTCTGTTCTGAGAGGATGGCCAAATCAGGTCATTTTTGACTTAAGAAAAAGAGGAATTGAGGGAGAAAACAAACTATATTTGGAAGGGGAAAAAATTGCATTTAGTTATTAAAGTGATTCATGCTCATTGTAAAGAATTTGGGAAATGAAAGACATTATATAGAAGTAAAATCAGCTGAATATCCACCACCAAGAGAGATAGTTGTTAGCACTTTGCTGCATTTGCTAACCTGTTTTTTTCTATGCATGTTGAATATTTTACAAAATTCAGAAAATACCGAATATGCAGTTTTATATCTTATTTTCTACTTAGCATTATCTTATTAACATTTCCCACATCAATTAAGTATTGGCTAAAATTTCACTCAGAATAATTGTATAATATTCCACGGTATGAATGCTCCATAATTCATTTAATTAAGCTTTTATTTTTGAATACTTTGGGGTGTTTTTGATTTAGTATAAATGAAGTCTAAAATACCTCTCTGCACACAAACTTTGTATGTTTTTTTCATTTTTTAAAAAGATATATTTTATAAAATGGGGCTTTTGCAAAAAAGGATTAAACTTCATGGATTCTTGGTACGTATTCCCAGACTGTATTGGAGAAGATTGTTCTTTACATATACTTGACCAGTGGCACACCAGAGCACATGTTTCAATTTACTTTGCTGAGTAATTATAGAAAATTGAGAAAGAATTACTATATTTTCAAAATTGAAGACTCCATCACTTATAAGATGCACCATTACATTTTGTACCATTGAGAAAGAAAAAAATACTGCCAATTAAATTAAGATGCTTTATCAATTATGAGATACATACCAATTTTAGAAATGTTAAAACATGAAAAAACTTGTAACTCTGAATGAAAAAGTATGTATTTCATTTTTTTCTTTTTTGAGAGCACTTCCTTAGAACTTTTGTAAGCAGATCAAGATGGATATGACACCAAATGCAGGAAGGATGTCTGGCTTTTATCTGAGGCACTGACCTGGCCTCTCTGCATTTTCTACATCTCTTCGCCACCCCTAGCCCATCTCCAGTACTGCCCCAGCTGTACCTATCATTACAGTTCCTCTGATGTCTCATCTAAGTTTTTCAGTCTCTTCATTATGCTTCAAAACCATCTTGCTGTAGTTAGTAGAGTTATCAGTGGTGGTGGCAGGAGTGGATGTAGAATGTGCAAAGTTCTCTTAAAATTTTAACTGACCCATCTCTTATAGTATGCTTTTATTACTCAGTTATTTTGTATGACCACCCATGTTAACTAGTCCTTCCTTTTTCAACTTAATTCTTATTTTTCTAAAAATTACTCTCAAATTTTATAACCATCCTTTCCTATTTACATGGAGAGAGAAATGCATACACACATATAATTCATAACATCCCCTTCTCTATGAGTATATGTGTATATAATATATAATATATACATACTTCTATAAAGTATACACACACACACACACACACACATACCTGTAAATATATACTTTTTACTACATACTTTATACTTGGAAAAAAGAGTGCTCATAATATGTCCACAGTGAGAAACAATTAGCTATACTTTATTAATAATATGTATATATATCATAGAAAAAAGCATAATGTAGATATTTGTTTATACCTAGTGTCAAGGAAGAAATATATTCTTTTGTTTGTTTGTTTTGTTTTGTTTTGTTTTGTAAGTAGGTCAATATGTAACACCCGTCTTTCCTCCCCAGAGTTCTAAACCAGTTGAGATCAACAAAAGAACAGGCAGATGGAGATCAGAATATCATTTTATTTCTAATAAAGGATGTGTTGGAAAGTGTGGTATAGGCAGAAAGCAGAACAGGTACATTAATGTTGAGCCTAGGCTTAAACTGACTCAGCCTTCAGTGATAGGTAACACCAGACCACTACAACCCTTCCTCTCACCTAAGAGGGGCACAGATTTAATCACAAAGGTAATTGCATGACCCCGGCTGGCCAATTCCTAAGGGTCGTGAGGGGAGGGGGCTGAGCTGGCTATGCCTATTTTCTCTGCCTACCTCATTGATTACCCAAGTCAGGCTACCACTCTGAGAGGTGCTGTAAGAGATAAGAATTTGAGGGGGAAAAAAAATCTCTCCTCGTGGAAACATGATTAGCGGAAAAGAAAGGGTTCTCCCATATCACTGGCTCTTACTTTACAGAGGAGAAAACTGAGACCAAGAAAGTTTCACTTGCTTTGCCAGAATCGTACAGCTAGTTAATTACAGAATTATGTTAGTCTTATACTTTTCTTGGCTCCTACTTTGGTGTTCTTTTGCAGAGGAAAGGCAACCAATGGGCTGATCCACAGTAAGAAGCCTATTCATTTATTTAACAAATGTTTATTAAACACCCGCTATGTGGCAGCCACTGTATGGTCTCTGGGAATAGTGCTGAACGTAGAAAAAGTACCAGCCTTATTGAAATTTACCTCCTAGTTGGGAAGACAGATAACAGATACAAAGACAAGTACAACAGAGTAAAGGTGACAGAAGCTACTGTTTACAGGAAGCATCCCTAGAAGGCCTTTATGAGGAAGTGAGATTTGAAGACAGAGGGAGCTGACCAGGGGTTTCGGGAGGAGAAGCATTCCAGGTGAAAGAATGGCCAGGGTAAAAGCCCAACATGCTTGATTTTGAATGTGTATTCTTGCTAATTCAAAGATAGGAGGAAAGTCAGAGGGTAAATGAGTAGATATTTTGGACCTCGCACTAAGGATGACTACTTTCCCCTATTCCTAGCGCTACACTTGCAGGCAGTTATCAGTGATTAAAATCTGGGATGAAACATTCCTGCAAGACCTTGCAACGCTCTGTTTTAATTCTCAGCTGAGCAGTGTTATTCTAGGTTACTCATCTGGAAGAATGCCTTAGAATGATCTTTATTGTCCTTCTCCCATGCTAATAATGTAGCACCCTGACCAAGCGGAGAATGCCATACACATTAGGAGTGAGAGTGTCTAAAAATCCTGAAAGCTGTTTTGTTGCTTGTTCACTGTCATCCCTTATTAGTGAAGGTGTCACAGACCTGACTTCTATCCTGTTGGGCATTTGGTCTGTTTCTACTGAATGCTTGTATTACATTGATTTTTGAATCGCCAATGGTATTAAGTGGGTAAATAGCACAGCTTTAGAAGAAATCCTCTGAGCTTTTGGATATTAAGATATTCTTAACTTCTGCTCTATTTTTATTAACAGCAGAGTCTCTGGTAAGTTTCAAAGTATAGCCTGGCTCATCATTAGGTTCAGAATCCATAAAACGTGTGTTTCGAGCTAGTAACTACCATCACTACAGTGCAGCATGATAAGGACCTGTGCTGGTATGAGATTTCAGGGAGACTGAACATTAAGAGCCAATTCGTTCAGTTCGCCTGGAAGAAAAGTCATTGGGCAAGAAGTGGGCGGGTAGCAATGCCCAGGAACATTAACTCACCCAGCATGGTGCTGAGCTAGTGTCTGCTGGGGGTGGGGTGAGGGGGGGTGGGAGAGTGGGGAGACATAATTAAGGTGCACAGACTCTCCTAAGTATGGGAGGGGAGGAGAGGTAAGAGAGACTAGAACAGATCTGAAAAAAAGCCTAGCTGTGTGTGTGCATTAGTGTCTTTCAAAAGTACAGGTGAGTGAAATGCCTCTCAGAAGTAAGAAAAGAGAATAGAGGTGGCTAATCACATTTCTTGCTATTTCTTTCCATCTCACTGTGAAAAGCCATGGATAGAAAAGATGGGAGAATAAAAGTACACTGTGCACTGACAGCAGAGAAGAGGCCATAGGTACAGGATGAGTGTGTGGTGCCCGCCATTGTGTTCTCCCCTTTCCACCAACATCGTCTAACACAGTGCCCAACACACAATAGTGGCTTAATTCTCGTTTGTTGAAAGAATTAATAAATAAGCAAATACATGAATGAAAGGTAATTTGGGTACCTTGACTTAAAGCCTAGTGCTCCCTTTTCAGAGCCTACCTAATTAACGGGTACTTATTTAAAAATGCACTGTGTAAAGAGAAACTATTTAAGTGAACTCCATTCAAAGTCATACTGTATTTGATAGAATGACTTTAAATATACTCATCTCATGCTTTTGAAAATTTTAGAGAAGACTGTGGCCATGAGGAAGAAGAATAAATATAAACCTGTCCCTAGATTTAATATAGCACGGAAATATTTATAGGAAGACTTTCATTGTAAGATTTGTCATATCAGTCAATTTACTATGGGCAAAATTTCACTATTTACACACACAATTCACTCCCATTTGCTTCAGCAAGAACTTCAGAAATGCTTCAGAGACCTATTTGGGTTATACATGATCCTTGAGACAATGAGGGTTTTAGTCTTAGTTTCTCTCTAGCCAGCATATTACTTAATCATACTCAATTACCTGGATATTTTTCTTCAGTTATTTATATCTATTCACCCAGACATTCATCTTATCTGTCTATCCACACATAAACATGCCTCATCCCATCTCTCAGGTCATCTATATGTGCATCTATTTATTTATGTATTCATCTACACATCCATTCACCCATTCATCCATTTATTCAATTTGTTTTTATAAGCACATGCCATGTGCCAGGTCATGTGTATTGGGAATAGACATAACAGAAACATGGTGCTTTGTCCCAGTAGCTCATAGTCATTTTAGATATTAGCTACATTTTGGGTTGACATAGCACCACATGTAAGCCTTTCATTCTGTAATGTTGATATACTTGTCCATTTCCACAATTACAAAATTAGCTCATTATGAGGCCATGATTTGTTCCAACCTCCAAATTTTGTAGATAAGAAATCTATACATAAGGCGGGTATTTTATCTGCCCAAGTTCTCCCAACTCTTGGTGGCGGAGTAGAAACTAAGACTTTGGTGTCTCACAATCCAGGGTTTTTCTCTTTTATTATGTGAATTCTCCTTGTACTTGTGCTTTCAGGTGGTGTATACCTGAGACTAAACTTAGAGTGGGTGTTAATTTCTTGAATAGAATGGAGAGGCTGTGGAAAGTCTGAAGTCTTGGGTCTAGCTTTTATTCAGGAAGATGCAGTAAGGTTTGGGAAACTAGAGACTGAAGAGTCTTTGAGGAGCCAAAAAGAGATCAGTGCTACTTCTCTTTTAATTTCTCAAAGAATATTTATGACATGCCATTAGAGTCCTTCAAGCCTCCACAAAACACTGCATTTACAGATGACACCCACTTCAGTAGGAGCCTAAGGGGGGACTCATTAGCAGACAATTAGTTATTCAACTTGTTAAACGTTAATTCCTCTTATGCCTCTTGTCTGCCTAGTGAAAGCATAAGAGGGGAAAAAAGAGCAAACTAGAGTTTGAGCAAGTTACCTTTTCCTTGCCATCCACCCTGCTTTTTCTCTATGAATCTAGACATTGCTTTATTATTTCCTTCATTACCCTGGGGGCTCACGGTAGAGCAGAGCTTCTGAAGATTGATACCAATGTTTCTTTTCTTTTCTTTCTTTCTTTCTTTTAAGTTATGAATAGATGGTCTTTTGCATACAAGTAACATGACAATCTTAAGCTCCCAAGAGAGAAGGCAAGGCTCAGATGTCTTGGATGCTAAAGTTTTGAAGGCAGTAGGCATTTATCACATGAGGCTATGGGTGCCTACTGACATGATGACTACTGTGGGAGAAGAGAGAATCCTCTTGTGAGGATTTGGCAAAGGAAGTAAGGAACAGAGGAGAGGAACAATGAGCATAGATTTTAAATTCCCAGTCTAGGAATCTTTAGGTATGAGAAGGAAAGGGGAGCATATAAGGAGAAAGAGAGAGGCAGAGAACTAGCAGACCAAAGATGCCGTATGCTAGAATGGGAAGCTCAGGAGCCACATCACGGATCCTCTGAAGCATGGTCTGAGGTTTGGCTGACAGGAATCACATATGGTGTCAGGGCTTGGGCTATATGGCATAGGTTTGGGGCAAGGCTTCGTCATCAGTATTTCTCTGCCATCTGGAACATGGCTAAAGAGAAAATCAGGGCGTGGGGCAGTGTAGAGAGACCGCAACTTGCAGGACATGTGCTTGCCTAGACCTATCCCTGAGTCTAGGGCAACAAGGTGGTCTGCAGGGTGAAGATACACTGGTCAGAAATGACCCTCATACTGGGTGGTAAAGACGATGAAAGCGAGGGCTTCTTGTCACCATATTCTTTAGTCATATGAAAGAAGCCAACAGTTTTGGGACAGAAAGATGTTGATACTTCAAAAAAAAGCAGAGCCAAGAACTGAAGAAACAGGAACAGTTTCTTGTGATATTACGAGGATCTTCTACCTAAAGTCAGCTGTGACCCTAAGCTTACTAGTGAATTAGTCATTCCAATCTCTCATTCAGCTTAAGTGACTTTGGTTCACCTTCCAGTATGTGTACCAGCAGGTGTCCTGAACTCCTAGCTCTGTTTTTGTAGGTTAAGGTTCACCTTAAGCTAAATTTCATTCTCTGGATACCTCTCTTCCATGAGTCGAAGCCACACAACTTCTCACAGTAGAGACCATTCTTTTCATTTGACAAACGGTAACACCAAGACTCCAAAAGGTGGAGTCTGTTGTTCAAGGCTGCAAACCTGAGAAAGTTGAAAACTTGATTTAACTGACTCTAAAATTCAGATATTTCCTCTCTGCCATGTTGACTCCTAGCTGGTGAGGTTTATCTCCAAGTTCTCCTTGGCATTTCTTTAAAAGTCTTTTTGTTGTCCTATGTATATGGTGGCTTCCTTTCCACTTTGCTGCTTGCAGTTCTACAAGCTTTATTCTTTTTCCTTGCTCTACACCCCTCAACATATATGGGTCTCAGAACAGACCCCAGGACCATGCTCATGGCTGGGGATGGCTAACTAGTAATCTGCATATAGCATACAAATGAGCAAAGACACACATAATATATCTAGAAGATGCTGCTCAGTAAATGTTCATGATGTAACTCAGGAAGGGTGCATATTTCCTCTTTGCAGACATTAACTTAATCCAAAGAAGCAATGCTAATACAGGCCAAGCCAAAAGAGTTTGCAGCAGAGCCTTTTCCCCTCCTTTCTCCTTCTCAGCCTCTTTTTAGGTAGCTGTGCTGTGCCCTGCATGCCTTTCCACCAGCCTGCCAGGTGGGTCTTCCCTGTTAGTGCCAGCCTGCTGCTTTATGTGGCACTCTTTGACTGATTTGATGACCTGTGACCCGACTGTCCATCTGGCCACTCAAGAGTTCACCCGGCTGTTTATCGTTTTTGGTTTTTTTTTTGCTGTGACTGAATTTCTACTGCTTCTCTCAGCATCTGACTTGCAAACGATTCTGCTCTGTCTGTTAAATGGATGAAAAGAGAGAATGACCTCCTGCTGCCAGTTCCACCCTGTGCCCTCCCCACTCATCTTCAGTCGGAATGCACCTGTGCCTTAGAGGCTCTGCTTTCTCCTGAACTTGCTGTTGCTGCCACGGTTGCCACCCCAACTTGCCATGTGTGCGGTGCTCTGCATTTCATTTTGTACTTGGCAGGCACTGAGCTCAACTGGACAGTGAAACCCAGGAAATATGACACCATCTGCTTCCTGCCATGTTCTAGTCCTGGAGCTTGAAGTCAGGGCATCAGCTGTTACCTTAGTGTGCTGAGTCTTATGAAGTAAGCTGTTCAGGAACCACCTTTGTTAACACTTTTCTCAGCAGCACACTTTATACTGGTCAGACTGACTTGCTGAGCATTTTTTCTTCTTGACTCTCAAAGTAAAAATGTCTTCCTGCTTTCTAATTCTAAATTTTTCAAAGAAAAAAAAATATGTATATACACATATAATATAAATGTTAGTTTATTTGGCTATTCTTTTCTACATGTTGACTTTTTTCTGCCAAAAAGGTAGCCTTCTTATATCAGTCTATTGGCTGCCTGGAACTGTGTCAAGTGCTCTGTGCTCTGGTTGCCTCTGTGTTCCAGGTGAGAGCAAGGTTCTTAACTAGTGGTTAAGTGAGGATTAGGTCTTGAAGGGGAGGATTAAGAAACCAGAGTGGCATAGAATATAGGAAAGACCAGTTGGGCTCTGTGCTGGGAGTGCCTAATCCAGCTGGCAGTATTCAAGTCTATAAGAGGAAACGGGAGCTCTGTTTCCTTCTTGTCCTGGGCCCCGCAAATCTCAAATTTCCCTAAACCTCTGACCTGCTACTCTCTAGTTCTAGAAGGAGCCAGGCAGGTGGCATGGGTGAAGCATTGGAGGCTGAATTCTTTTCTGACTCAGTGGGTATAATCTCTGTGTGGATAGACAAATCAAACCACCTGTGTGGAGTATTAAAAATGAAACAAAACGCAAAAAACAACCCTGATGATCTATTAATAAATTTTCAGACTCAAAGTATGCCATTTGGACCAGACACAAAGGCTCCTGGAATCTGTTTTGCTTCCTTACTCTTTCTTATAATTTCAACACAGTTTTGGTTAGCCATTCCCATTTTGATGCCTAAAAAGTGATATTAAACAAAATCTGAATCTTAATTTAAAATGTATGCTTTTTCGTTTAGATTTGCTTGATCTTTGAAGAATTATGGCACTGCAAAGTTTTGCTGGTGAGGTTCGTAAGAAAATTCCCTTTGGTCACCAGATTGTTTCTTAAATTAATTGAAGTCTTTAAGTCCTAGGTCTTAAGGAAGGTGAAACAGTTTGTCATAGTGTTAGATTATGACAGTAGAGCAGATGCTATGCTTGAATTGAAACAGTGGCATTGGTTTTAGTGAATGACTGAGAGGATGGCTGGGCTGCTCATGCATGGGTGCTCCAAGTTGACGACCCGAGCATTAATATGACTTTAATGAGCCATGACTATACTCAGCTCCCCCTACCATGGAGATAGCCCACTGACCTTTGCTCTGGAAGATTGATGAAATGCATGTGTGCGAGCACATGTGTGAGCGCATGCGCACGTGCACGTGCACGCGTGTGCACACACACACACACACACATGCATGCTATGGTCCATTGCCTCTGTTGTTACATGAGTTAGAACCTATGGAAAGAATTGCTGTCCTCTCTCTGACCAGTGAGGTCAACCCAGAACCCCGTTCTCTTGTGCCAGGCTGTACAGAGTTATGAACACTATACCCTATACTCTGGACCTAGAGGTGGCATTAAAAACTGCTATTGTTTTAGACTCAGTGGGTTGTATAATTATGTGGGCTCTATCATCACATAGACTATAGTTTGTTTAGTTACTAATTTCTGGTGAGTCCATGTTCTATTGTTTAAGATTTTACTATTTAATACATCCTATGGCTTTATAGCAATATCTACATGAACAACATAATAGTTCTTCATTCTTGTCATTCTCTCTTTTTATTATTTATTTATTCATTCATTCATTCATTCATTCATTCATTCATTCATTTATTTTCAACTGCTACTCAGTGGTTTTAAAAAAATCATTGGGGTAATACTGACAAATAAAACACATAAACAAATATTCTCCTTCCTTGATTGGTGTAGGGGTATGGGGATGGCCTATTCAGCCCTTTAAAGGATCAAGAAGACTGACTGTACACTGAGCCAGTAAATCCTGGCTCAGACTTGGCACTGGCCAGTGCTTCCACTTGACGCAAAGACCCTACAGGCAGGACCCTGTGCAGCAGTAACCACTTTGTTGTTGGCACTTAATGATAACAATCTAGGACATCTTAGAGAATGACATGTTCTTTTCAAAGAGCCTACCACACACAGAGAGTAAAGGATCAGAAGTCCCCTAATAGAGATTCATTAAAGGTTGTAGTGTTAGTAATAATTAAGTAGTGTTTTATGATAGCACCAGCAGGCTAGTCAAGTGAATAATTCTTTCTAGGATTTGCTTTCTCTTCATAGGTAAAGGATTTAGATAGATTTATGACATTGGCTGAAACAAATCAGTGAATGACTGATTACGGGATTTGAGTGTGGTTAAGCCAAGATTAATGCTACTAATTCCTGAGAATAAAGGAGATGACTGTCACCCAAGTAAGTGAACTTACAGTTCAAGATGTGCAGGCTTCTTAGGCAGCAGTTAAAATTCTCTGGACACACGCACATACATATACTATTCCAACCCCAATCCAGCATTCCCATGTCACGCTGTGAAGAATAGTAAGCAAACAACAATAATGACAGACAGCTTGAGATGTGGTGCATAAAATGCTCAATGTGAGTAAACTGCTGCTTACTACCATCTCAGGTCACCAGGGTACTATTTAGGCTGAGGCCTTAACGAGGTCATTTACCTCTACCTACACCAGAACCATTACCTTAATTGCTACTCAGCCTTTATGAAAGGGTTTATGGGTAAAAAGTTTTCACCAAGGGAGTTATTAACTACCCCCTGGATTACCATAGGATCAGGAATCATAAAAATAGTAGCAATGGTGGTCATAATAATCTATGTTGCATAAGTATCTGTTATAAATATCTTAAATTTTCACTACCACCACCTAGAGCAGCTGTAGGGTGAAGGACAGCATAAGAAACAGCACTGGTCATTAAACTACATGGATGGAAAAGAAAGTCCTCCTCATCGATCAAATCTGGAAAGCATAAAAGAGCAAAAGTGCTGCCGTATCTTAACCCACCTATTATTGATATCATTTCACGCTTGTGCTGAGGAACTAGTGGTAGACATGTGAATTGTTCTCACTTTAATAGAGGGAAAAAATGTGTAAGGTTACATGTATGCCCAAGGTCAAGGTAGAGCCAGAGTTTAAAAAATCATGTCAGTCTAACTCCATTGGCTCATTCTATGGCTACATGACACTCAAATAACAAATTGAAAGCAGATATTTTAAGTCATGCCAAAGAAATTAACCTAAAACAAATAGATTTAGGGGCTGTGAAGACTTAGCCATCACATTTTGTAGACTGCTTCTCTAGTCCACAGCCATGTGACCACCTAATATTAGATTTGTTGTGGACTGAGAAATAGCTAGAGTGAATTCTTGATTGAATTGACCTGAAAAGGATTCCTTCATCAGTCCTCGGGTGTCCTAAGCTGACATTTTCAACCTATATGGCCTAATGAAGTCTTTCCTGCTTCCAGACTATCACAAAATGCCTCATATTTCTTTTCAGTTGTTTACATTACCTACAAAATAAAATTCAATCAGAGAGTGTTACATTTCAAGATCTCTGTCTTTGGACACTTACCTGACTCTCTAACTTTGTTTTACAACTTCTCTACATTTTTAACACTCTAGATCAATTATGTTCCCACTCTTTATACCTGCCTTGCCAGCAGAAAGCAAGATAATTTAGTTATGGTACTTCTCAAATTGAGCAATGAAGAGATCATCTTTAAATAAATGATCATGGATTTCTATACTGACTTGTTAGTTAAATAAGTACAAATAGAAAACTAGGTATGAACTTTTGCAAAGATCTTATAAACCGAATATAATTCTCTTTCTTGGTCAGTAGAGAAAAAATGGTTTTTCTTCTAAAGGGGGGCCTTTGAAATATTTGAGAAAAGCAATTATAGATTCTTCAAGTCTTTTCCTCAACAGGGTAATATTTCGTGTTTCTTCAGCTGTTATTTACAGGAAACGATTTTAAATTCCCTTGTATTCAGCTTACTTCTCAGATAAGATCCAGGCAGTTAATGTCTGTCTTAAAGTATAAAGAATTCAGCATGAAGACACATCATTCCCTTGATCTGGAACTGACACTTCTAGAATTGTCACCTCAAATTGTTAAAAATCTTTTTTTGCAGGTACATCTTATATGATTGATTCATGTTGAGCTTGCTGTCAACTAAGAAGACTACATCTTTTTAAACACATGCATAATTATAATGAAATCATCTCTCTTTCATCCTGTATTTATGCAGATGGTTTAGTGAGCATCAGTGAAAGACCTGTTAAAATCCATCTTAATAAACCCAACATTTCAACATCTTAAAGACTTTGATGATCTTGATTCAGTATTTTGATCTACTAACTAGTTCTCTCAGATAAAGAAAGATTTGATCTACATACCATTTTTGTACTTGCTTAAATATTGCTGTCAACAGCCCTAAACTCTAACTAAAGAAGACTTCCCTCAGTCTAGGTTATGAGCTGAAAACTCAACACCTAAAATAGTGAAGGGGTAGGTAAGAGGAAGTGGTGGGGTCTCTGGCCAACTAGAGTGGGTTATGGTGTTTGTTTACATTAATTAAGACTATAAATGAGTAGATAAATTCTTAGAAACATACAATCTTCCAAGTCTGAATCAAGAAGAACCAAAATCTGAACAGACCAATTACTACTAATGAAATCAAATCAGTAATCAAAAACTCCCCACAAACAAAAGTCCTGGACCAGACAGTTTCACAGGTGAATTTTACCAAACATTCAAAAAATTAACATCTATCCTTCTCAAAGTATTCCAAAAAATTTAAGAGGATAGAAAACTCACAACCTCATTTTACGAGGCCACCATTACATTTGATTTTGATGCCAAAGACATTACAAAAAAAAGGAAGTTATTGATTTATATCCTTAATGAACATAGATGCAAAAATCTTCAACAAAATATTAGTAAACCAAATTTAGCAATGCATTAAAAAAATCATATACCACGATCAAGTGGAATTTATTTCTGAGTTGCAAAATTAATTTAATATCCTCAAATCAATTAACATGATGCACCACATAAACAAAATGAAGGATAAAAATCATATGATCCTATCAACAGATGCAGAAAAAGCATTTGACAAGTTACAGCATCTATTTATGATAAAAATTTTCAGCAAAGTGGGAATAGAGGGACATAACATAATAAAGGCAATATATGACAAATCTACAGCTAACATCATACTCAATGGGAAAAAGCTAAAAGCATTCTTCTTATAACCAGGAACAAGACAAGGACATGTACTTTCACCATTTCTGTTCTACATAGTATTGGAAGTTCTAGCCATAGCAATAAAACAAGAAAAAGAATTAAAAGTTATCCAAATTGGAAAGAAAGAAGTAAAACTGTCATTATTTGCAGATGACATGATACTATTTATAGAGAACCCTAAAGATTCCTCCAAAAATATTAGAACTGATAAATAAATATAGTGAAGTAGCAGGATACAAAATTAATATTCAGAAATCAGTTGCATTTCTATATATCAATAATGAATTATCAGAAAGAGAAATTAAATAATTTTATTTACGATTGCATCAAAAAAGTAAAATACCTAGGAATAAATTTAACCAAAGAGGTAAAAGACTTGTACTCAGAAATTATGTCATTGAAGAAAGAAATTAAAGAAAATATAAATAAATGGAAGCATATACCATGCTCATGGATAGGAATAATTACCATCGCTAAAATGTCTATACTACCCAAAGCAATCTATAGATTCAATGCAATCCCTATCAAAATAGCAATGATATTTTTAACAGAACTAAAACAAATAATCCTAAAATTTATATGGAACTACAAAAGACCCCAAATAGTGACAGCAATCTTGAGAAAGAAGGACAAAGTTGGAGGTATCATAATACCTGATATCAAACTATACTACAAGGCTATAGTAATCAAAACAACATGATATTGGCATAAAAATGCAGACGTAGATCAATGGAACAGAGAACCAAGAAATAAACCCATGCCTATATGGTTAATTAATCTGTGACAAAGGAGACAAGAATATACAATGGGGTAAAGACAGTCTATTCAATAAATAGTGTTGGAAAAACTGGGCAGATACATGCAAAAAAATTAAATAACACTAGAACACCTTTTTGCACTACATACGAAAATAAACTCAAAATGAATTGAAGACTTAGACGTAAGATCTGAAACCATAAAATTCCTAGAAGAAAACATAGGCAGTAAACTCTCTGACATTACTCTTACTAATATTTGTTTTCCTGATATGTCACCTCAGGCAAGGAAAACAAAAGAAAAAATAAACAAATGAAACTATATCAAACTAAAAATGTTTTGCATGGCAAAGGAAACCATCAACAAAATGGAAAGACAACCACTGAATGGGAGAAGATGTTCGTCAATGATACATCTGATAAAGGGTTAGTATCCAAAATTTATAAAGAACTCATGCAACTCAACAACAAAAAAATCTAACAATCCAATTAAACTCAACAACAAAAAAATCTAACAATCCAATTAAATAGTGGGCAGAGGACTTGAAAAGAGGTTTCTCCAAAGAGGACATGCAGATGGCCAACAGACATGTAAAGATGCTCAATGTCTCTAACCATCAGAGAAATGCAAATTAAAATCACAATGAGATATCACCTTGCACCTGTCAGAATGGCCATCATCAATAAATCAAGAAGTAACAAGTATTAGTGAGGATGTGGAGAAAAGGGAACCCTAGTGTATTGTAAGTGGTATTGCAGATTGGTGCAGCCACTATGGAAAACAGTATGAAGTTTCCTCAAAAATTTAAAAATAGAACTAACATATAACCCAGCAATTCCAATTCTGATTATTTATTAAAAAAAAAATCCAAAACACTAATTCGAAAAGATATATGCACCCCAATGTTCATTGCAGCATTATTTACAATAGCTGAGATATGAAAGCAAACTAAATGTTCATCAATAGACAATTGGATAAAGAAGAGATGGTACATATATATAATGGAATGTTACTTGGCCATAAAAAGTAATGAAATCTTACCATGGATGGACCTGGAAGGTATTAGGCTAAGTGAAACAAGTCAGACAGAGAAAGACAAATACCATTTAATCTCACTTATATGTGTAATCTAAAGAACAAAATAAACAAACAAACAAAACAGAAACAGACTCATAAATGTTGGGAGTAAGCAAGTAGTTGCCAGATGGAATGGGAGTTGGGGAGTGGGGTAAAAAAGGTAAAGAGATTAAGAAGTACAAATTGGTAGTTATGAAACAGTCACAGGGATGTAAAGTACAGCATAGGGAATATAATCAACAATTTGGTAATATCTACATATAGTGATAGATGAGTACTAGACTTATCAGGGAGATCAATTCATAAATTATATAAATATCTAAACACTATGATCTATACTTGAAACTAATATAAAAATATTGAATGTCGACTGTAATTGAAAATTTATAAAAGGGGGAAAAGTTGAAGAGGAATAAGAGGGTTAAATTTCCAAGCATAAAACAATTAAGTCATGGAGATGTGATATACAGCATAGGGAATAAAGTCAATAATAATGATAGCATTTTATGGTGTCAGATGGTTGTTAGACTTATCATGGTGATCACTTCTTTAGGTCTATAAATGTTGAATAACTATGGTGTGCACCTAAAACTAATACAATATTGTATGTTAGCTATATTTTAATAAAAATCTTTAAAAAAATAAAACTAAAAATATAAAGTCTATTAATAAAAAAATTAAAAGTCAATTTAAAAAAGGTTATAAAAAACAATAACAGGATGCTGACCAATAACACCAAGTGGACCTTGGAAAATGATGGGTAGAATCAACTGTGTTGCTATATTGTTGTTGCAGAAATGTTGTGAAATCAGACTGGAGAGAAACCAAGCACCACTCAGAAAGTTGGAGAACTCAGGTTTATTATGCTGGCAGTACCAGAAGAGATAGCACTCTGAAGATCTGGGCCTTGAGCTCAGAACTCAGGGGCAATTTTGCTTTTATAAGGCTTATCCGCACTATTACAGTTGGCATGGGCTGATTGGTTGATTTGTCCTCAGGCGGTTACAGACTCTGGTTAGAGAAACCAAGCACCACTCAGAAAGTTGGAGAACTCAGGTTTATTATGCTGGCAGTACCAGAAGAGATAGCACTCTGAAGATCTGGGCCTTGAGCTCAGAACTCAGGGGCAATTTTGCTTTTATAAGGCTTATCCGCACTATTACAGTTGGCATGGGCTGATTGGTTGATTTGTCCTCAGGTGGTTACAGACTCTGGGAGTTGCCATGGGCTACGGGCAGTTATAGAGCTTGAGATTTTCAAATAGGAATTTAGGCAAATACATCTGTTATCTAGACAGAACAATCAAAGAGGAGGATGAGTCTTCAGTTGATCTGGAGATCACTCTACCTTTTGGCCTATGCAGCAAGCACGTCTACAGAAGCAGAACAAAGAGCTGATTACAAGGTTAGCCATTTGACTGAAAATTCCTCTTCACTGTCACACTGTGATAGTGTTTAAAGTGTGTTTCAACTACAACTAAACAATGTTTGCTGCTTTTTACAACTCAAGTCGCAACAATGTGCAGTCTCTTTTTATCTTAAGATATTACTCAAGATACAAACTAATCAAAACAGGGCACAACAAAACCATCCCAAAATATCCTCTCACACATATCTTGCTCATGCCCTCATGAAACTACCTGGCAACAAAAGGAGATGACAAAGGAGACCCCTTTCCCCCCTCCCCCGGCCCTTGAAGCCATAGCCCAAACTCCTTCCTATACTGCTGGTCATAAATGCAGCCTAGAGGAGGGGCAGAACAATTTGCTTATGTACAACCAATTAGAGGAGTGTCCAGACATGGGAACAAAGGGGCGATTTCTCTGGAACATTGATCCACACTGCTTTTTTTCTTTTTAAAAATTTCTCTTACAATACACACACACTCACTCACACATGACTTTTGCAAATATGGAAACTAAATAGTTGAATGAATTAATAATGAATGAATGAATGAATGAATGAATGAATGAATGACTTAGGAAAGGGGCCATCCAAAGTAATCTGAGATAAACTCATTGCTCTTTTCTTAGGTAGTACGGACAGCTATCTTTGTCCAGAACAGATGCTATGAGATCATGTCTCCAAGAGACGAACCAAGAATAAATTCACTTAAATTATGATGTTCACAGAGAGATTTTTAGTTTCAACATTTGCTCATATGATTTATGGCACTCTCCATTCGGTGGAGTCAAAGCAAAAAAAATGAAACTTAATTACAGCATACAGACAGTAGTTTGCTTAAAGAAAGCTAAAAGTTTGCAGGGAATTTTTTTAATGACACAGGAAACTTATCAGTAAAGAAAAAAGAAAAAAAGCTTTATAAAACATTTGCAACTCATCAGAAGAAGTGTGAGTCTGACAATTAGTGTGGGGGGAGAGGAGAGTACTGGCTGTGACTACACTTAGTCTCAAACAAATTAGCCCCAATCCCAGGTCCCTACCCAACTCCTACCTCCTCCAGTGCCAACTTCTCCAGGATTCTCTTTTATTTTAGCCTACCCTTTTCCTTGGCAACTTAAGTCTGGAATTTTGAATTTATAGTCTAAGAACTATTCTGGTGTTTATATGGCTCAGAGGGTGTTATTATCAAATCCAATTAAAAACATTCCTTCTGCTAGTAAAAAAGTCAGCACCTTCCCATTAAACTAGAACCCACCCTTAAGTTAATTAATGGCTGTTAACACCTTATTTGCTTTCAAGGGTCCCTTGGGTACTGGGGCTTGTGAAACAAAGCAGAGTCTAGTAGGTAGGTCAGTGGCTTTGTTTGATGCACATCTTTGACCCCCAACTTATTCTGCATCTGAAACAGAATCTCTTAATCTCTTTATGTCTTGAGATCCCATCCAGAGGGGCCTGGTTAACGGTACTTATTTGGCAGACATCTTTGACCCCCAACTTATTCTGCATCTGAAACTGAATCTCTTAATCTCTTTATGTCTTGACATCTCCTCTTGAGATCTCATCCAGAGGGGCCTGGTTAATGGTACTTATTTGGCAAATGTTTTTAAGATCTACAGATGAACCTGGCTGATGAATAATACTAATGCTTATGAAACTCATCGAATTATAATCGGCCCTCTTCAGCCCTTTTAGGATTCAAATGCCTCCACCCAAATCATTAAGTGAAAGGCTTCTATCCTCTGAGGGTCAGTTTTAGGTTTTCCACTTAAGTTTGCAAATTGGTACAACTTTCATCAAGAAAGAAAATTTAACAATGAAATGACACTGCTTAACATTTAGATAGCATTTTGTATTTTTAGCATGCTTTTAGATAATACATTATGAAACTCAAGCAAACAGCATTTTATCTTTTTCAGGCATGCGAAGACAGCAGAATTCTTGAATTCTCAAAAACTCATCATGAGCACCTCTGAGACTGACTGTTGGGTCTATTTTCAATAGATTTTGCAGTTAAAAAAGTGATCGATGATTCCGTTTCCTCTCCGAGAGTCAAGTGAATTTATCAGCTTCCGATTTCTACATTCACTTAAATAAGATGCTAGTCTGGGCACTCAAGCTCAGATTTGCGGGGTGTCTACCTAATTCATCGTCTTTTCCTTATTACTCACCTATCAGTCCTTTCTTGGCTTTGCTGCTCCAGTAGCTTTAATGGTGGGCACCAGCACTGAAGAAAGCTCTACAAATGAAAGTGTCTTCCATTTTCAGAGAAGAGAAAAACCTCTATCACTGAAGCCTTACCTACAGACAATTTATTTAACAAACTCTATTGCCTGCACGCCATTTGCAGGTATGTATCTTTTGTGTGGGCTTCCATAAAGGAAGGAACACCATAAAGGATTGTTCTGTTGTAACACAGAGTCATATTTTTCCATCTGAATAGCGAAGAGGCTTCAGCTCCCTTTCTCTTGTGTTTCCTACTGCCTAGATAAGATGTCCATAATCAGAATGCTTCATTCATATGAAGGTGGCCATCTGTTTTTTGCCTAGAAAGGGACCATCTTTGTATTTTCTTTACTTAAAAAAAGTCTATTAAATTTTCCTTCCTTTCCTCCTCTTTTCCTTCCTTCCTCTCTCCTTTCCTCCTGCTCCATTCTTAGATATAAATTAGCAGCTTTTCCTACATCAAATTGTCTTCCTTTAGAGATTAAAATATGTAATAATAAAATGCCATTTATATAATCACTTGACAGGTAAACTGTGCTTTGTCTGACAATGTTTTAAATTAACAGTAACCTAAATAGCGTAGAGGACCCTTTATTAGAAAAGTTTCTTTCTTCCTTTTTTAATTCTCCAATTGCAAGCCATTCATTTTTACATTTCCATGTTAAAGATACAACACTAAAAGTGCATTACCTTAATAATCAATAACTCAGTGGGAGGTCCTAATGGGGAGAATTCACTGGAAGCTACATTCCAGTTGAAGTAGCAAAGGACCACCATAGGCCTGCAGGCTATAATTAGACAACCATAAAACTAGGAGGTAAAGGGTGGCAGACTACATTAGCAGTAAAATGCTAACTTGCAAGTAATAAGTCTCGAATCTTTCATGTCTACTCGAGTGTCACTTACACTTGAACAAGGAAAATGTTATGTTAAAGAACAAATTTACATTTAGGATCCCTAAAGCTTAAAGACTGGTGAAGGTTAGTGTGGCAATGAGAAAACAAATGAATACAAATCTTCACACTTCACAATTTTCACTTGGTGCTCCCCTTCCTTCTCCCTTTCTTTTCTATCCACCCATTTTTCATTCCCCTCTAGGGTTTGAGAAACATCACAGAATTTAAACACAGGATACCAATATAAAAACCCTCTCATGCAAAGAAACCGTGTAGCTGACTTTACATTGTTTCTATTCATGGCTCGCTAGTTTTACATTTTCTGATCAGTGACTGCCACTGAGACCAGGAAAGCAGTTTCTTTAAGAGCATCGGTGGACTGTCAGAAGATCTTGCATTATTGATTTTCTGCTTGTAGATTACAGTTGCTCTGTCAATCAAAGGCCAGAAATACAAGATGGCAGTCAATAAGCAAAAGAACTGAAAACCCACAAAGACAACAAAATAATTCAGGAGATCTGATTGAAACATAAAATGACAAAATCCTCAAGAGAAAAGAAATAAGATAAACCTTTCTGGAAAAGAAAGTCCATAGTGCCCCCAAAGACATATTATCTTTATAAGGCAGTATATTCATGCCAATGAGTCTGGAATTTGTTCACCAAATTTATTTATTAATAAAAAAAAATTTAAGTCTCCATTAGGCAACATTACTGATGACACAATGAAGATTATAATTCTGCTCCTAATGTATAGAAATGTATAGGGTAAACATGTCATAAAAAAATATGCTGAGTACTAAAGTAGAGGTGAGCACAGCTTTGTGAGTACTGCATAGAAGAGGAAGATACAACAACCTGGACCAGTCGGGGAAGATTTTAGGAGTGGCAGTTTAGTTGAATTTTGAAGAATGCTTAGGGGTTCTACAAGCAAAGGAAGAGCAAGACACTCCAGGCTGAGGACTTAGCATACAGCAATCACCCTACACTTGCTCACTCTTATTCATACAAATTTAATGGACATATAATTTATTAAAGGAAACATTCTTTAAACTAGACATATGAACTGAACACTCTGTTATGCTGGTTTTCAACTGTTTAATGATTTTTTTCCCCTCATCCTCTATCACATATAATCCCACAGTGTCTAACTAGTGCTTTGTGCAAAGAAGCTGTTCAATAAATATTTGTTAATGAATTGATTAAAGAGAGGATAGCTGAGCATGAACTAAAGAAAGTAGTAAAATATCTTTAAGGAGTTATTAAATAAATGTCCTTAGGACTCAGCGTGATTTACAAAATATTAAAATTATTGAATAGTAAAAAACAACAGCTGCAAATTTGGTAGTATAGGGTACATAACAAAGCCGATGTTTAGATAATGGGATTTTCTAGTTGATATGATTTCCTGGTTAAAGGAAAGCTGTCTTAAATATTTAAAAGGCTTTCAAAAATTTTTTTAAAATCGTATTTGTTTAAGTTACTACCCTACCTACTAGATAGGATGCTAAGGGTTTCCATTGTTCTCTGAATAATCTGACTCTACCACCCAGTGTCCTCTCCCGCTCCAGCCTCTTATTCATTGTGTTTCAACCACAGTGGCTCCTCCCAAAATGACCAAGTGTCTTCCCACTTCCAATTTGTCTAATATGTTGTTCTTTCTTTCTGAAACATGTTTCTCTTCTGCAAGGTCTTAGGGGCTTTCACACCTCTGGAAGAGCTGGAGCTCAGTCTCACTGAGCTCAGCTCGTGGCACTAACCTCTAGGAAGTTCCACTAACCCTTGCAGCTACCCACAGCACTAAAGCAAATGATTTGCAGGAGCTCCTTCTAAATCTGCTGCAAACATCCTTTCTGTAGTCTGGCCAGGAACCTTTGCAGCTGTCCCAGGAGAATACCACTTTCTCCTCATTCTTTTTTTTCTACCTTCCCCTTTTTATCAGACTCAAGTGAAACCACGAAGGGAAAAGGATTCTGGGAAATGGAGTTCCCGGTTCTGATACACAGGGAGATTGCAATAGAAAAGAGGATAAGTAGATTGACTACAGATAATCCAGCACGCTGGCCAATTTCTACACATCTTTCATTTTCACTCTGTTTCCTGACCCCTAGACAAGATCATGCTCCTCTGTCACACTATTTTTCTTAATAACGCTTGGCACAATTGTAATATTATGGTTACATATGTAATTATGCATTAAACATTTTTCTTACCCACTAGAAGCATTAGTTCTTTGTGTAAATCAAAACATCTTTTCACCCTCTGGGCCTTTAGGCTTTCCATAAATACTTGTTGAAGGAAAGAATGAAGTACTTCACTCTTTTTTTCAATGATTTATGCTCTTGCAATACCTGAAAGTCATTTTTTCTGAAGATTTTGCAAAGGTGAGGTTTTGGTATTGATGTAACAAGTGGAAGAGTTTAGGTTAAATCAATGATGTCAGGGTAAATTGTTTTAAAGGTTAATAACAGGGAAGACAATTTGGCATTCTCTATCAGAAGTTTTGAAAATATGTCTATCTTTTGACCTAGAAATTCTAAAGATGTATTCCAATGACATTTTAGGCTGTGAAAGAGATTGATGCATAAGGATCATTCATTGCAACTTCTGGAAAGAGTTGTCTTTGCTCTGTGTTTATGCTTCCACAACTCTCATTCACTACTTAAACCACTATTATAAGGCTTCAGTCTCCATAAGCCAACTGAAAATGTCTGCCTGAGGCCAGTAATGACCCTCTTCTCATCAATAAACCCAATGAATATTTATAGTTGGTGTCTCATTTGATGTCTCAGAGCACTTGACTTGTGAAGTTTTATCCTTTCTTAAACATGTGACTTCTAGTTCTTAGTCTTTGGCTACCCACTCTCAATCTCTTTTTGAGCCCTTCTTCCTTTGCTTTGTGGTTCTGCTCTAGGTTCTCATCCTTTTCTGCTCTCTCTGGGCAAATTCTTTCTCATTATTTCAATTATCTTTCATATGCACAGAAATCTCAAGTCTGTCTCTAGATTGAAAGAATATGCAATTGGCTATATGCAATTGATCTTCTCAACTCAGCATATTTTTTACCTAAATTTACCTAAAACTGAACATGTCATTATCTCCAGCAATTATGCTTTATTCAATTATATATTCAGCAAAAGTGTGAGTGTGTTATGTGTCTCTATGTCTGTTACGGAACTGGAGATGAAGGATCTTTAAAGTTACTTTCAGGTAGGCAAGCTAAGCAGCCTCAGAGCATAAGTAGCCCATGATTAAGCTTTTTATTCTAGTTCTATTTCCTTCACAGTTAGTAAATTTATTTCATAATTTAGCAATAGAGTCACTATCAAGTACTAATTTATAGTGTTTTGAGTTTTAGACTCCCTCTCTTTTGCTGAATCTTTCTAGATATTTTAGGTAAGACTAAGAGAGCTTGGTATAATTTCAAACCAGAAGCTATAACCATCATATTTAATGGCTACATAAGTCCATCATATAGAAATATTAGAGTTTATTTCAACATTCTCCTATTGCTACTTCCCAATAAAAGATGAATTCAGAAGTATTCTAGTGAGTTGAAGGTCAAGGTTAGTTAAGCCACTGTGAGTATAGACTTCACTATATACCAACATTCATAAGTCTGAAAATATTTAGAGTTTGATTTGAAAAAGAAATTCCCAGCAGGAGTATATTTATCTGTATTTCGATGTTCTTTTAAAAGAGATTTGATTGCATATTCTGGAAAACTCTGTCAGAAGTAAAATAGAACATCATCTTTTAAAGATTTGGGGATTAATGAGTGCTCTATGAAAGAAGCACTTCATATTTTACATTTTTATGAGAGTGTTTGGCTCTGCTTTGGTTAAAGATTACAGGAGAACAGTTTTTAAGATGATTTTGCCTTACTGACCTTTCATAAGTCATTTCAAATAAGAATAAATCTCTACAAATTTGAGGAGAAAAGGAAGATGGCAACTTACTTTCTAGAGGAATATGACTTTGGTTCAATTCATGTGAATAGTAAGCAAAGTTTTAGGATGATTTTTAGTATGCTCAGAGAGCTGTACATCCTGTTCCATGGTTTGCCTTCATGTAGATGGAGAAAATTCCAAAATGTCTGCATAAGATTTAAAGAGACAGTAAACTCTTACTTGCCCCTGCTACCTTTCTCTAGTCCCCACATTTTTTCCTCAGCAACTTTTTTTCTGGTTGTTACAATACCTCAATCAAGTAACATATAAATAATAAAAGTTTATTCTCTCACTCCGGTCAGGCATTTGTTATAAGGTACATAGAATTACAAAATATAGACCATCTTCAAAGAGAAAGTAATGTCATTAAGAAGAGGAAATATGTGTATAAAATAAGTAGACTATAACTTAAATAAATTGGAATTCTTGAGCTTGGCAGAATAAATATTGTGACCATGGCCATATGAAAAGAGTGTTTTAAGTTGCTCTGCTGAATACCAGAGGATAGAGCAGAACTTAGAGCAAGGGATCTTGAAGTTTTAAATATAGTTAACCTGAGAGCAGAATGGCCTGTGTTGAGAGTGAGTTTCCTGTCACTAAAGTCACTCAAGGAGGTGCTGGGTAAAACACTGATTGATGCTGTTATGGAAGGGGCCCGAGAGTGAGATAGACAGATGGACAGGGGAAACTTTAAGATGCTTTCTGACTCCAAGGATATGTGTACAGTTTTCAAGGCAGAGATGATAGAACTTCCTAGCAATTAGATAGTATATTATTTAGATAATATAGAACTGGAACATCATTTTAGTAGACTTGGGTGAGGTATTTCTTTTCCAGGAGTAACATGTGGTGAATGTGTCAGTATATGCATTTTTCTGGAGTAATATCTCCTGCCCTCATCAGATTCCTAAAGTTCCTATGATCCCAAACATAAATGGCCACAGCCATAGAGGGCTCTGGTTAAAAGCATTATACTCAGCCCCTCATGGTATGTCAGTGAAACATCAGTGGGGAAGTAGCTGTAGCTCAACAGAAAACAAGATCTAAGGGACAAAACAGGAGAGTTTAGTATTGATAGTATGGAAAAAGAAGAGAAGGGAAGTTGCGAGACTTGGGAATATGGAGGTGGTTGGGTTGGGGAGGTGGTGTGGAGTGGTGACGACCTACAGGGGATATGATTTGTTCGCGTTGGCTCAAAACTGAAATCATCTTTGTTCTTCAGAGCAGATTCCTTCCCATTACCACAGATTACACCACCATAATATCAGCAGCGTTCTCCAAATTAACAGAATAAAAAAGATATCTGTACGTGTATATATATATTTGCATATTTAAAAAATTGTTTTAAGAAATTGGCTCACGTGATTTTGAGGGCTGGCAAGATCGAAATATGTAGGTCAAGATGGCAATTTGGAAGCCAGAAGGAGTTGCTGCTGCAGTCTTCAAGCAGAATTTCTTCTCCTTTTGGAAACCTCAGTTTTTGTTCTTAAGGCCTGAACTAATTATCAGAGTAACATGTTTTCAAAGTAATCCCCTTAATTTAAAGTCTACTGATTGTAGATGTTAAACACATTTACAAAATACTGTCACAGCAAAACCGAGATTAGTGTTCGGTTTAATAACTGGGTACTACAGTCTAGTTAGCTGATACATAAAATTAACCATCACGACCACTATCCTAGTACCTTTCAGGCCAGAAAACATACAGTTATTCTAATTTCTCATGAAATTTCATTGTGATTTTATACTAGAGAAAACTAAAAGGAAAGTCCACTTTTAATGGTGGTGGACCAAAGGTGAATGGAGTGCCAAGAAAACAGTCAAAGCTTCCTTCACAATTGTATCTAGATTTGGCTTTGGTAAATGGAGTTGGTAATTGTAAACTATTTGTGCCATTTTCTAGGTAGTAGCAATGGATTTGCTCTTATTCATCCTATTTTGTTTTTGTGAGATAGATGGCTTAGATCATGCATAAAATTTTTAGTCGAGTGATGTAATTCCACTTTAACCCACTGGCTATCTAAGAGATGGCAGATATTAGCAAAAACCCTTAAATTGTGTGCCTTTAACATATCACATCAATATCACAATGATACTTGCAACAGTCAGTTCTGCTGCATATCAAACAATTGCAAAATCACTTATTTTCACGTACGCGAATCTGAACTTTTTGAAGTTTGGCTTAGGTCCTTGGTTCACTTCAGATCTGCTCTGTTACTAGTGGACTATCCAAGGCAGGTCCATCTCACAATTAGAGCAGAAGAGTAATGGAGGAAAGTGGAAAGATGGGAAGCTTCTGAAAGTCTAGGCTTGGAGTTGACATGCTGTCACCTCTATCTGCATTTTATTGGCAAAAATATTTGCATCAGTGGGGTGGGAAAGTATATTTTGCCTCTAGTAAAAGAAACTGCAAAGGGATATGGCTAGAATAATGGATACAGGGAGAAGTCAAAAGTTAGGCCAATAACAATCTATTAAGTTGATGGCAGAATATTAGTTTTCTAATGCTATTTTAACAAATTACCACAAACTTGTTGGCTTAAAATGACAGAAGTGTATTCTCTCACGTCCTTCAGGCCAGAAGTCTGAAATTAATATCATTGGGCCAAAATCACTCTCTTTGGAGGCTGTGGGAGAGGGTCTATTCCTTGCCTCTCCCACATTTTGGTGGCTGCCAGCATTCTTTCAACTGTGGCTGCTTTACTCCAAACTCTGACTCGTGATCACATTGCCTGCTCTTCTTCCATCTTCCCCTCTTCTTTATATTTGAAATATCCCTCTGCCTCTCTTTTTAAGGATACATGTGATTGTATTTAGGACCTATCTGGATAATCTAGGAGATCCTCTGCATCTCAAGATCCTGATCTTAATAATATCATTTATACACAAGGTAATCAAGTTTCCATGAATTAAGGCCTCATATCCTTGGGGGACATTTCTCAGCCTACCACAGATAGGAATAGCATTCATGGCAGGTATATATGTGGTAATTCATTGTTACCGTATATGACATTGATCAAAGCCCTTACATATATTAACACATTTAATTCTCAAAACAGTCTTGATACTGTCTCAGTTATTATCCCCACTTTTTAGATGAGGAAACTAAGAGGAAGAGAAGCTAAATGACAACTTGACCAAGTAGCAGAGTCAAGACTTGAGCTCTGTGGCTCTCAGAGTCACTACACTCTACTGCTTTTTAACTTTGCTTGTAAATCAACAGAAACATAGATGGAAATCATAGCTTCTGATATTAGGACTTTTAGGGCTGGGCTTTTAATATCATTAAGCAGATTGGCTTCTTATACTGGAAAAATATAAACTGGGCTTCTGAGAATTTCAGGGAGTGGCAAAAAAAATCTTGGATGCTGTCATCAATTGTTCCAAAATTGTTGAATTGGAATCAAGAACCAGATTTCTGGGTGATGTTCCAGTAGTTAAGTTCTTGGCAGAGATTCTCAGTTTGAAACATTACTGCTCTGTAAATGCTTTCATTTCTTCTCTTCGAAATTACTAAAAAGTTGTGATGGGTGTTTGATGGAGTTTGTGTTCTTGCTTCCCACAGAAAGTTGAAGCCAAGGGATCTTACTAATGCACAATTTAATGGGAAACAAATCTGAATGATGATGATGGTTAGGTTATTTCGTACCAGTCACTCAATAGAGTGATGTGTTTCTTTAAACACACAGGTATTTTTCATGATTTATATGTTACATTTTCTTAGCTTAGCTTCTGATCTACTCTCCAAAAGGGATACAGAACTACATGTATCGTTATGTTTGCTATTTTTGTTTAAATACTGACCAAATCTAATTTATTACATTACAAAGATCCCTAACATTGCACAAGGAAGGATGAATCCAACCATATATGATGTGAGCCAAATGTCTCCAGAGATGTTCTACTTTTTGTATGCTTTGTTAGAACTTTCCTCCTTTCACTTTTTAGCCCATATTTTTTTTGAAAGTTATTAATTGTCACATAGTTTAATCACTTGTTTCCGGTTGATCCAAAATACTTTATATATAAGTAAGATATTTATTTCCAAATAGTATTGGTGGCTTTTTAGGTGTGCTAAAGAGTTTTTCTATTATATGTTAAAAGCCACTATTATTATTTTCTCCAAGAGTAAATACATATAAATCCATGAGCTATAAAAAGATTCCTAACATCAAAACTATATTCTTAAGTCTGCAAAAATAACTGAACAGTAAAAAAACACATTCTGACTTAGGCTTCTGAAAGTTGGGGCAAAAATCAGTTTCCAAGATATAAATAGTAAACACAAAACAAGACCTTTTCTTTCAATTTTTCACCTTTTTTCTCCCTTTGTAGAGAACTATCATTTCTGTTGGTTCTAAATAAAAGTGAGAATGAATATTAAGATTAATAATTAAATTTCCGCCATAGATGGAATTGCCAAAAATTAATCATGGTATGTGAATCAAGGAATTATGGAGAGTTTTACATCTATCTCTTCCCTGATTATTGTAGACACAGAGGGAAAATACCTAAAATATCAGGAGATGTAGGATGTTCGTGTGTAGTAATATTTGGGAGTTTCAGGAAAAACGTGAACCCTCAAGATGATAATAATACATCATACTAAACTTATTCCCTGTCAGATGTTAGCACTCAGTCTCCCTCCCTGGCTTGGAATGATTTTATGTCAGATAGTCACTTGGCCCTGCCCTTACTTCATTCATATCTCTGCTCAAATCCTTTCTCTTTAAGTAGTCTTTTCCTGACCATCCTCTCAAAAGTAGCAACTCCTGCCACTTTATCCTTGTCTCTGTTAATTTTTTCTTCTTGATATTTACCACTAGCTTGGTTTGTATTATATTGTGGGGCCCAGGCCTGGTTGGTCCCAGGTCGGGCTGTGATCCAGGCTCACGGCTAGAGATAGAACTCCGGATTTAGAATGTTACATTAATGTAGTAAGGCTCCTGAGCCTAGATGATGTAAGCATGATTCAGCTTGTTGTATCACGCATGAGTGACAGAATGCCACTATTGTTCTCTGACATATATAAAGCCCACACAGTCCCCTAACGCAGAAGGGTGCCCCCGGCAGTAAAGTTCATGCCTGCCATTTCGTTCTCAGTTTGACTCCTCATGCGTTCTTTCAACTGGGCATCTCACCACTGAAACCTTTCTTTCTTGATCAGCTTTGTGCTGACATATATGTTCATTTGTTATTTGTTAGTTTGTTTTCTGTCCTGTGTACCCCCATAGACACCTGAAATAGTGCCTGGTACAGAGCGGGTGCCCAGCATATATTTGCTGTTCCTGTTGAACCCCCATTCCCACACTTTAACTACAAACACACTTTGTTTATTTGTTTGTTTATAATTAAGTGCTTTATGCATAGACACTTTGAAATTTAAAAAATTTTCAAACATTTCCCAAAAATCAAAAACAAAGAGCCAAGGAGCATAAGATGTGAGAGGTCATTTTATAGATAATGAAGACACAACTCAAAGAGGAAACTGAATAGTTCAAAGTCACCTGGCTGTCAAGAATTGCAGAGGGTTTGAGGTTTTAATCTACCGGCAAACCAGCAAATTAGCCTTCCACAGATGCATAGATACTGGCAGAGACAAGACATTCCTGAGTAGAAACAAAGAACTTTATTTTCATGGCACAACAAACTTCACAAACATCACATTTGCATCATTTCTCCTTGTTCTCTTCTCCTACCTACCAGCCTCATGAGAATGATTTGGAGGTCTCTCAGGTGGATGATATGTACATATAGAGAGAGCAGGTTTGTGTCACAGTTGAGGAACCCTGAGTTTAAGAATCTGAATCTTTTATAATGAACAGTAAGCAAACCTGACCTTTGTTCCAGAAGAGTCACCATTGTGATCATTCAATGTTGTGCAACATCCCTGAAAGATAAAAGGAGCTTGTACCACTGCTCACAACCCAGGAAGAAATGCTAGATATCCATGGAAAATTGTCTCCCAAACTGGCTAGTTAATAAAAACAATTGAAAGCCATGTCCTAGTTCTTAATTTAATTACTTCGTTAAATTACATAAAACTTATACGGCACTTAGTGCAACGTCCGGCATATAGTCAATATTCAATAAAAGTTAACTCTTTATTCTTATTTCACACAGTGCCTTTCTATCTTTGGGTTATATATAAGGCTTCTGCTTTATTTCTGATTATGTATGTTGTGGATACTGGATATGAGATATTGGGATGCACTAGGGGGAAAAATCAATGCTGAACTCCATTCTAAGTACATCAAAAGAGGAAGACCATTACAACAAATTATTAAATGAATATAGATACATTATGAGTGTTTCATACTCTGTAAAACATAATAAATACATAGCATCTTAGAGTGGAAACTTTAAAGAACTCCTCACCGAACTTTCCCTCCTTCCTTAGTTTTGCTTATTTACAAGCTGAGGGACTGAGTAGCTTATCCGCAAGTCATACTGATTTAATAACAGAATGGGAATGTGATAGTTTCCATGTAATAGTATGCCTGTAATGATAACTCAAGTCTTATCTTCTCCTACTGTTTTTTATTTTTAATTTTTAAAATTTTATAATTTTTAAATAGCTTTCCATTATCGAACACTTCAGTATACTAGGCCTCATTTTACATGTTCGTTTTACATGTTTTTTTAAAAAATATTTTTTTTATTTTTCAATTACAGTTGACATACAACATTATATTAGTTTCAGGTGTACACATAGTGATTAAACTTTTATATGACTTATGAAGTGATCACCTTGGTAAATCTAGTACCTATCTGACACCATATATAGTTATTACAATATTATTGACTATATTCCCTGTGCTATATTTTATATCCCCATGACTATTTTGTAACTACCAACTAGTACTTCTTAATTTCTTCCCCTTTTTCACCCATCCTCCCAACCCATCTCCCATCTGGCAGTCATCAAAATGTTCTCTGTATCTATGGGTTTGTTTGTTCATAATGCTTTTTAAACGGACACTCATGGTAGGAGTAGTTTGAGTTAATGGCCTCTCTAAATACTTATCCAGGAGAGTGAGGAACTGCTCAGACCTGAGGGTGATGAACTTGGGATGTATTGCAAGCAAAACCAGTGGCGGCATAAAATTAAGAGTACAGATTAAATACTGGGGAAAATCTTAACAGCATCAATTAAGCAGTACTTATCCATTGATTGGGAGATGATCCATCACAGTAGGTATACACTCTGGAGTCAGATATGGTATGAATTTCTACTTTATTTAGCTTTTTAAAGTTATTTAACATAGCTTTGCCTCTCAGATCCTTCATATATAGTCTGAAGATAATAATTGTATCTTCCTTATAGAATTAAATGATCAGATGCACACATAATATTTAGCACTGTCAATTTATAACAAGAACTCAGTAGTACTAAGATCATTTATACTATCATGTACCCAAGGTTTTATAAATCATTTGGGCTGGATATTATCTGTTGCCCTAGATAGTTGCCAACCTTCTTCACTGTGCAATTGGAGGATGAGCCACATGTGCCATCTCAATGGACGACCTTGAGTTAAGCCAATGGGAAGCCTTGGCAGAGAATTGAAGAAAGAGAGAAGAGAATCACTGAGAGCTCACTGTGAAGTCCACCAAGAACCTTAAGTCTTTCAGGCTGCCCTTTCCACACCGCCCTGTGTACTCAGCCTTCTGGCAACTGCCCTCACTTCCTTGGGCATCATCTACTAATACTAGCCATGAGGTACTGCATTGTCTCTTGCAATCTCCTGAAACCTTGCTCCCACTTTTAGAAAGGGCTTCTTTGTTCAACATTTTTTTAATTATCCTAAACCAAATGTGTTTTCTAATTCTTGCTGACTCATCATGTTCTGATTTGATCTTTACAACAACTCCATGAGTTAAGTATTATTTCCATTTAACATATAAAGCTACTGAGGCTTATGTAAGTTAATCTAATTTCTCAAATCAATTGACTAGTAAATGACAACATCAAGACCTAAATCCGGGTCTCCTGGCTCCATAGTCATTTTAATATGCCATGTTTATGTGCTTCTGTTGCATTCTCTAGATCATATTCCTCAAGGGCCAGACAATGGTTTATTAATCTTAGTATCTAGACCAATTTCATTCCCAGTACATGGCATAGACTCAATATATGTTTTTAAAATTTCTATCGATTATGATTTAAATTTGAAGGTTATTTTTAAGGAGGCGTATACCACTTAATCCATATTACACTTCACATCATGTAATTTGAACATATTGTTTTATTATAAGATAATAATCTTACTCCTTATTGACTGTTCAAAAATAGCACACAGTTGAGGAATGTTGTTGGTGTGTGCTACGGGAAAGAGAAGGATGACTTCATGAGGAAGCCTGGGAGTTGTTCCGGTTGAATTCTTCAGTTTTCTTCTGGGCCTCTCTCTGAAATGTAAAGAGCTCTGGGACTCTGGCTACAGATGAAAGAGGTGGATTTTTGTTTTGAGACAAGCTGAAGGATGTGGGTGTGCTTTGCTGTGTTTTGAATTTAAGTTCTTTTCCTGCATGAAAGAATCTGATTTCCTACAGAAAAGTTTAGCATCTGTTTTGTGATTTGATGAATGGCTTTGAGCTGTTAATTTAATTACTTCCTGGTAAGACACTAATGACCTTTTTTGTTCCACTAAATACTAGTGTGTTTAGTTATAAATTAACCATAACTAAACACTTGGAACTCCAGTACTTACAGTTCATATTGCTCAGGTTGAGGTAGTAGCAACTAGAGTTTGTGTTACAGATAACGTATGGATTTTGCTTCCAAAATCTGTAGTAGATAGAAAGTCCTTTAACTTTTTCGTAACAGCAGATTCACAGAAAAAGCCCATTGCAATATGAGCGACTGGACAGAGGAGAAGGAAAGAGAAAAATACACTGAAACATTTCTAAGTCTGAGAAATCCCGTTTTATATTTTCAGCCTAGGAGCTGGAGGCCAGAGTTTGGTCTTATTAGTCTCAATTATCTGGAATTATCTGTTCTCTGGGCTTGGAATAGGGATAGGGGAGTTAAGCTAAAAGTCTGAACTCTCCTATTTGTCTATTGATCACTGGGTTTCAAATGTTCCTTCAAGAGTGAGGACATCTTTATATATTTCATGGGAATAAATATTAATTCACCGCTTCTCCAGCTCTCTGGCATGACCACTGAGTGTTGATTTGATTGGTAATTGAAATTAGGGCATTGCAGCTCTCACTGGATTTTAAATGCCTTCCTCTTGGAATACTGCCAACTTAGATCTTTTCCTGAAGGGCCCCAACTAAACAGGGAGGCCAGGGAAGGTCCGGGTTTGCCTTTGGCAACTAGAGTAATGCAATTGCTTGGACATTTGTATCATCAGGAGATTTATTCCCTGCCTTCTTCGAAATAGCACTTTCTCACCAACTAGGAATTTTCCCAAAGCTCCAAGATAAATATTTTTGGAAACCTAATGATATTTGATTTCTCAAAATTTCGACAAAGATAAGGTATGTGTTCAGGAAGAAAAAAAGGCAGGAATCTCACTCTCCACTTTTAGCTGAGACATATTTAGTTTCCAAACTGCCTACAAATGGAGCAGTTGAAAGAAATTCAGAGAGAACTGAAGCTGGAGTAAGAGGGTTGCACTGCCCTTCATCTCCAGGACCCAGGGAGCGCTGCTGCATGCACGGACTTGATTTTATATCAAGGCCAGTACGAAGAGCCAAGGAACACCTTCACCAGAAAAATCAAGAATTCTTTAAAATCGAAGATTTGTATGGGGATGTTAAAATGAAGAGGAATTTGCACTCAAAAAACTAATCAGCTCTTTGTTCTGCTTCTGTGGACATGCTTACTGCATAGGCCGAAGGGCAGAGTGACCTTGAGATCAACTGAAGACACACCCTCCTCTATGATTGTTCTGTCTCGATAACAGACACAGACATATTACCTAAATTCCTGAATCAAGTGCTCTGTAACTGCTTGTAGCTCATGCTAACTGTAACACCGCGGATATAAAAACAAAATTGCCCCTGAGCTTGGGGCCCAGATCTTCAAAGCGCTAGCTCTTCTGGGAACGCCGGCGTAATAAACCTGGGTTCTCCAACTCTCCAAGTGGTGCTCGGTTTCTTGCTGGTCTTGTTTCACATCATTTCTGCAACAAAAGAGAATAAAGGAATAAGTGTGTAGTATATAAGCCAAATCTTGATATCTTTTTTTTTTCCTTAATCACCCCTACTTCCAAACTAAAAACATTTGATTCAGCATTTCAGTTACCATATTACACTTTAGGTGAAGTAATACTTTATTATTAACATTAAATTTAAGTGCTTTTGAAGGAAACCTATAAGGATAAATATTGTTAAACCTCGGGCTGCCTACCACTTTAACTAGTAGAAAACAATATATAATCACATCTTTAATAGTGATTTACATTTTTTTATTTTTCTGGAAAGATGTGTTTTTAATCTTAGAATTTATTTGTAGCTCTTCATTGTGAGCATCCCCATGCAGTTCATATTAAGGATGGATTTTAATGTCTCTCAAGGTGAAACTCTATGTTGAACATAGAAATCACCAGCACCAAATCTTTTAGCAAATATTGTTAATGAAACTGTCAGAATAAATCTAGAATTAGACCACCTTCTCTCATGCCATTGTTGCCATTCTGGTCCTAGCCACCATCACCTCTTCCAATCTCTTCCTAGCTGGTCTCCCTGATTCCAACTCTGATTCCCTTCATTCTTTTCTTAACCTAGATCTATCTTATCAAACATAGGTTTATTTTTTTGCTCATAACCTTCCAAAAAGAATTTTCATACTGCTTGGAAAAAAGTCAAAGCCTTATAATGACTTCCAAGGTCTTACACGATCTGCTTTCTACCCCTACCCTGTTCCCTCTCTTTCATCTACTAATGGTTTCTATCTACCTACTCTGGCCTCCTTGCTCTTCATCAAAGGTCTCGGGAAAGTTTAGCCTTACTTATTTTCTCTGTCGGAAACACTCTTCTTTGCAAGGCTCTCTCTCACCTCTTTGAATCTTTACTCAGATATCACACTGATTTAAATTTTTCATAAGATTGCCATTTAACATATTATTATTTTTTCACATACTTCTCCCCACAAGAAAATGAGCTCTATGAGGATGGGCCTAGAACATCATAATAGGCATTCAAAAATATCTTTGAATGCATGAATAAGACACTGTATTTTTACTCTTTGGAATCCTGTTAAAGATCCTGACTCTGATCCCATTTCTGATCACCAACTAGATTCTGTACCAAGTTCCAATGTGCCCAGGGAAGGAGGTTCCAGACCAACAAGCAATTCTCTAACACCACCTGGCTGTTCTACAATTCGACTCAATTCTGACAGTATCTACCCAGAGACAGCATCAGATTCCATGGGTAAGGACTCAGTCCCACAAGATTGCACCCCGCCCCCCGCAACATGCATACACATTTGAGATGCCAGTCACAATCCCAGATTATCACCTGTGCTTCTGACTTACCAGCTATAGATTGAAGTTCCAACGACCCTCTTTTTGGGCTTGATTAATCTTTTAGAGTGGCTCACAGAACTCAGAGAAACATTTTACTTATTGGATTACTGGTTTACTACAGAAGGATGTTACTCAGGAACAACCAGATGGAAGAGATGCATAGGACAAAGTATGGGAAAATGGTATAGAGCTTTCATGCACCTCTCTCCCTGAATCTTCATGTGTTCACCAACTTGGAAGCTCTCCAAATTCTCATTTTGGGTTTTTATTGAGACATGATTGAATAAATCACTAGCCATTGATAATTCCTTCAACTTCCAGCCTCTCCCCGCTCCACCCCTGCCCCCGGAAGGTCCAGGTGGAGGGAGTGAGACTTAAAGTTCAATATTCTAATTAATATTAGTTCTTCTGGCAATCAGCTCCCATTCTTATATGCTTTCCAAAACTTACCTTATTAACATAGCAAAAGATACCTTTGACACTCATCACTTAGGAGATTCCCAGAGCTTTAGGAGCTCTGTGCTAGAAATGGAGACAGAGATCAAATATATGTTTCTTATGATAAATTAAAATATCACACCAGTGACGTGTTCCCAAGGTCTACTCTAACGAGGGGCACAAAAATACAGAATACATTGGGTATGTATTAATAGCATAACAGTGATTCTCCAAGGACAAGTACCTACTTACCCTGCATTTACTAAGGTCAAACAATGACAAGGGTTCTAATGTTACTACATTTTTCCTGAATGTAACTAGATTCTTGAGCTTTTTGTTCTCTTTTCAGTGCCTATCTCAGCAAATTGTGACATCTCAGGACAAATCACAAATCCAACTCCAGATGCACTAAAGAATAATAAAGATGTTTTATTGAAGATTTCTTAGAAACGCTGAAGGATCCTACATTTCACATTAAATAAAAACAAACCAAAACCAAAAGGCTTCCTAAAAAGTACTGCTTAAGATCTTCTTTCTCCATGATGCCATTCTTTCACTCTCCACATGCTTGCTCTCTTGTCTCTCTTCTTCTTTGGTTACCAGGAACTTCTTCATCTTCTGCTTCTTCTTTTTTTTTTCCTTCAGAAGAACACACAGGACTGGCGGAATGCGGAGCTGTAGGGCTGGCCAGACCCCTAGCACACCGCGTTACTGGCCAGGAAATTCTTAAGACAATTCAGAGCCCTGACTAGTACCTAGATCGAATCCACCTGGCCCAGATTCTGTCATTTGTTCTTTGTCATCGTTCTACAATATTTGTTTATTCAGATATATACATGATAATTTCCTGGTTAAACATAATAATCTTTCTACTGCCTGGAGCTCAGTACAAACTTCTTATAATACTCTTGATACCCCTAAACTTTCCAAATGTATTTCTAGCTGGAGTCCTCACAATCTAAGCTCCAGCCATACTAAATTATGTTCAGTTCTGCAAATGCAGCAGTACCTCATATTTCTCTGAATCTTTGTGCACATGGCTCTTTCCTTCTATAATACCTCATTTCTCAGCCTTCTGATAAATTCAACTAGAAAATCACCTCACCTATGGATTTTCCTCCCCATCTCTCTAAGGTAAAATTGATCATACTGACCTTCAAATACTCAAATACTCACAGCTTCTCTTCTTTAAATACTCAAAGTCTACTCCAGCCTTGAGACATTTGTACTTGCTATTCCCTCTGCCTAGAATGTATTTTGCTCACTTAGCAACATGGCTTACTCCCATATTTTCTTAAGATCTCTACTAAATATCATTGTACCAGTAAATCGTTTTCCTATGCTTCTGTAAAAAAAGAGTTAAGCCTACCGTGGCACTACCCATTCTCCTGTCATATTTTAATTTTTCTTCAAAAACACTCATCTCCATATGACATATATGTACTCGTTTATTCCTTCTTCCCCTCCACTGAAATGTAAGCTCTGTAAGGACAGATTTTAAAAATGTTTTCTTTACTAATATTCTCCCATGATTCAATATAATGCTTGGCATATATTTGATGTTCAATAAATATTTATTGCATTAATTGATGAATAAATGTTTAATTGTCTCTTACTATTCAGTCTATAGGCTCTGAGGGGAGTTGCTAGGTTTATTTTATTCATAATTAGAGTAAATAATGTTTGTTTAATGAGTAAATGGATGGATAAATAATTGTATCTTGAGTACTTAGCATAGAGTCTGTTACATTGTATACATCCATATGCTCATATGGGGAAAGATTCTTCTGAACAGAAAAAACAACAAATACAAAGACCAAAGGCACATGTACACTTGACATATTCTAGAAATAGCAGAGTCAGTGTGGGTGAAATGGAGAGAAGTAAGGGGACAATAGTAGGAGCTGAGCTCTGATTGGAGTATATCACTTAAAATCTTGTAGGCCATTTTAAAGAGTTTAACTTTTACAAATTGGAATGCACTGATAAAAGGCTTACATTTAAAATACATAAATAAATCTCAAAGCTCAATAATAAAAAAATCAAACAACTAAATATAAAAAATTTGGCAAGAAAATTGAATAGGTACCACACATAAAAAATATACATATGTTAAGTAAGCTTTGTTCAAGTGTGAGTTATAGGGCTATTGGGGATGAATTCAATGCAATGAATCATGAATATATATACACATATATATATATATGAATGACAAACAAGCATATGAAAAGATGCTCATCATTCTTCAATAGGGAAATGCAAATTAAATTCACAAAGGAGATACCACTACGTACTTATTAGAATGGTCAAAATTAAAAAGAATGATTGTACCCAGTGTTGTAAATAATGTGGAGCAACTGAAACTCTCAAATATTTCTGGTGAAAATGTAAAAAGGCACAACCACTATAGAAAATAGCTTGGCAATCTCTTAGAAATTTAGACATACCTACCAAGTAGCCTTTTAAAAATTTATAGCCACTTTATTTGATATAACCAAAATCAGGAAACAACTCAAATGTCCATTAATAGTGAAGGGGTAAATTTTATATATATAT